>NC_069503.1:376036755-376209255 GCF_027579735.1 Bombina bombina
TTAAACACAGCACTTGCTCAGAGAGCTGAAGGTGCTTGTACTATCTGGTAATGACTCAATTTATTAATTGTTGTTATGGTACAAGCCCCACTGACACTCTGAGCAGCTGAAGTATTTAAAATGCTGGTGCAATGAGAATATTTAGCTACGTATGCTTCACATACACGAGCAGACAAAAATGTTAACACTACAACAGTGATAACTTTTAGCAGGAGCATTTTTTGCCAATACATGTATATTCCAAATAAGGTTTTATTCAAAGACATAATTAATCTATGTGCATTTAAATTTTGACTGGAATGTCCCTTTAAGTAAAACAGAGGCTGTAAAGAAGGAAAAGTACAGGACTAGCCTTCTTACCCAGAACCTTTTATTTTAAAAAAGAAACAGGCCTAATATTTTGAGCAGCCCAGAATTTAATTTCAGAACGGACCATTTCTACCATTTCCATGGGGCATGTTCAATTATTCAAAAGCTTTTTTTTTTTCTAAACTATGTGAGACACCTACTGGCTGCAAAGTAAACTACAATAGAAACAAAATAAAATAGCTTTGAAATCATGAACACCAATAATTATAATTCAAAGTTAGCATCAGACATTAGAGAAAATAAAATAAGATTTTCTGGACTTGAACATAAAAATAGAAAACTAATAACACCTTTTTATTTTAAATAACTTGACTGCATGGAAAAGCATCATCACAAAACGTTAGTTTCTTAGACAGAAGACAATTTTGTATCAGTCAGAACTACTGATATCCAGGTTTATAGAAATGGATATGAAAATGAAATTAATGAAAGAGCACGCCAGTCTATTGGAGGCAGAAAAATAATTACTGCTAAGGGTTCCCAAATGTGTCAATAACCAAACATTTGTAAAGTGTTTCCCTTTTTAACCTTTATATTTAAAGGGACCTGAAACCCAAAGTTTTTCTTTCATGATTTAGGTAGAACAAACAATTTTAAACAACTTTACAGTTTACTTCTATTATCAAATTTGTTTCATTCTCTTGGTATCATTTGTTGAAGGAGCAGCAATGCACTACAGGTTTCTAACTGAACACATGTGTGAGCCGACAATCGGTATATATATGCAGCCACCAATCAGCAGCTAGAACCTAGGTTCTTTGCTTCTCCTGAGCTTGCCAGGATTATCCTTTCAGCAAAGGATAACAAGAGAAGGAAGCAAATGAAATAATAGAAGTAAATTGGAAAGTTGTTTATAATTATATGCTATGTATTAATCATGACTGTCTAATTATGACTTTACTTTCCCTTTAATCTTGTACTTACCCCAATATTTAAAGGGCCATAATAGTCAGAAAAATTACATGCTGTAATACGTTAGGGCATATTATTTTAAGACTATCGACCCTGCACTACTGTGAGTTTAACACCCGCAAAGGGGTTAAATACACAGTAGAAGTAGTGCTCAGGAACATGGAGCACTGCTCAGATGTGGTACTAGTGCCGCTGGTTGGATCAGCATCAGTTTCCACTTGGGACCAGTAGTGCTCCAAGGCTCCCGAGCAACCATTATGCTCCTTTAAAGTTGAAAAACAGCTTTGCTAAGATAGAGATCATAAGATTCATAATGGAAGAACTCTCAATCTCACATAATATGAGAGCAAACATCGAAGAGCAGGATATGTGTTTAAAGAAACATTAAAACCAATTTACATACAATTTGCAGCTTATTTCTGTTATCAAAGATGCTTTACTCTTTTGGCATCCTTTGTTGAAGGAGTAAAAATTCACTACTAAACATATCGGGTGAGCCAATGACAAGAGGCATATATGTGCAGCACCAATCAGCAGCTGTCTCCCAGTAATGAATTGCTACTCTAGAACCTGAGAACACAGAAGAGAGGAGGAGCACTTCCAAGGTTTTTTTTTTTTTAAATATAGCTTTTATTTGTAAAATTCGTTAAAATCCATATTACTACTGTAGAAGCAAAAGTAGGGAAGGTTGATAGGTAAATCCCTAGACCCACTGACGTGTTTCGGGCTGAACAGCCGTAATCGTAGTACAGTCTATTAGCCACTTGGCCTTTTTAAGTGATGCAGATGTATATGATTGGTTAAAAACATAACCATGGATTTAACCTTAAAAACATAACCATGGATTTAACCTTATCAACCCTTCCATATTTTATTTCATGCAGTAAACATACTTGAAAGTAGCGTGAGTAGCATAGAATTGAACTCATTCATATAACAAATAATTTGAAATAAAACTAAGCTGTACTATAAGAAATACGGACAAATGGGAGTAAACAGTAAAATTTACAAAGATGAATAAAAAAGCAAAGAAAAGTAAAGCAATTAGAAGGCCACTAATTTAAACTGCTCACCACACTTCGGAAATTCCTGGCAGTGAAGAGGTTAATTAGTTAACTGGTAAGGGTAATAGTAACAGCTCTTTCCACCCACACACTCACATTCCTGACCACCATCTTAGGTACTGGCAGACAGTTATTTATTTAATGATTTTTCTGCAGTTTAGGATCCCCCTTACCCTCCCACCTCCCTGATCCCTCCCAAACAGCTCTCTAACCCTCCCCCTCCCAATTATGTCTGCCATCTTTGATACTGGCAGCTGTCTACCAGTATCTAGATTTGGGCAAGATTACAAGTCGCGTTGTATGGGCTTTCCGCTCGCTATATGGTCTTTTCACAATCAATTTCCATTGTGCAGATATTACAAGGCTTGAAAAATCGTGATTGCGCATGTGCAATCACCTTTTACACAACAATTCTTTCCGTGCTTGAAGAGCTGTAGTTAACAGTTTTCCACAACATAAAAGTTTCACAAAACACTTCAAAAATACACTACAAGATACAATTACACTCATATTAACACTGTCTAATAAAAATTATTTTATAAAAATATTGCACACAAAAGTTATAAGGACTAAACGATAAGAGATCTCGGGGGTTAGAAAAAAAAGAAACGACTCAGAGATTTTACATTGACATAATAATGGATACTTATATAGCGCACAACCTCGGACTTGACCAACTCCCGGTGCTGATAACAGGTGTAATTATTACCCAACGGTACTCATTTTATCAACCTCAGAAGGATGAAATGTTGAGTGAACCTTGCCGGGATCAAACCTGCAACTCTCGAAAACCTGCAACCCTCCGGTTGCCACAGATCTCTGCAACAGTGCATTAGCATGATGAGCTACATACACATACATAGAGAAACATGGATTTACATGTATAGAGATATGTTTAAATATGGAGATAATGAAAATATTTCACAATTTCAATCTTATGCACAGTAAACAATATCTCAGGGATTTTCAAAGAGATATTCGCATATAGATCTCGAGATATCTAGACATATATAATTATTCATATACATATCTCGCTATAAATAGATATATCAGTCCAAAAATGATCACATATATAGTGAAATATTTATTTATAAATAAATAGAACATATTCCATTACGAAAACATTCTGGTAATATGAAATATTCGTATTTTCATGTACACTTTTTGAGGAGTAAACGTCATATGGTTTTGGTGTTTTTTTCTATTTGTCTTTTCACTTCTATGGGGGAATACGTGAACGCGCACGCGTTTTGGCTGTTTGCAAATGCGGGTTAACTCATGCTAAAAATAAGTTATTTTGCAATTTGTAATACCTGTGCAACCCCAAATGCGAAGAAGCCATAACACGTGCTGTTTTCACAACTGATTAGCCGTGCGACTTGTAATCTTTCCCTTATAGTTTTATTTTTATATTTATTTATTTTTCTGTAGTTTAGCAGTCCCCCCAACCCTGATTTCCCATCTTTTCTGTAGTGTAGGGCCACTCCCTCCCTCTGAGCTGCCCACATTTCCTCCCACACCTTCCACTGGCACTGAAGGATATCATTAGAGACAGGGACATAGACCGTGTCACTTTCTGTAACGTTCAAGCAGTCTGCGATCATATTATTATTATTATTATCATCATCATTTATTTGTATAGTGCCGCCAAATTCCGTAGTGCAATGATATACAATGACAATTTGTGATAAAATACAAAATTAAACAAATCTAGTACAGGAGGAAGAGGGCCCTGCTACGGAGAGCTCACAGTCTACAGGTTTAGGGTGCAGAGCCATAAGGTTGGGGTAGCTTGTCATATTGGTTGTAGTTGCAGCAGTGAGTCAGGCAGTTCATGTATTAGTTTGGTTCGGATGAGGGATGGAGGAGAGATGGTAAGCCTCTCTGAATAGGTGGGTTTTCAAGAAACGTCTGAAGCTATACAAGGTAGGAGACAGTCTTTTTTAGAGAGTTCCAGAGGACAGCAGCAGCACGTGCGAAGTCTTGGAGGCGGGAGTTAGACGTAGAGATAACAGGAGTGGAGAGACATAGGTCAGAGGTTGATTGAAGAGGACGGGATGGGGAATATTTCACGATGAGAAGAGATGAGAGGAAATATAGTTGTGAGTTAGACTGTTGAGTGCTTTGTTAGTTAGGGTTAGTTAGGGTTAATACTTTAAATTGTATTCTGGAGTGTATTGTATTGTATTGTATTCTGGAGTGTATGGGGAGCCAGTGTAGAGACTGGCAGAGCGGAGCAGCTGATGTAGATCAGCAACTTAGGTGGATGAGTCTAGCAGAAATATTCATAATAGATTGGAGGGAGGAGAGGCGGTGTTTTAGAAGGCCATTTAGGAGTGGATCCCAATAATCAATGCGCGAATGACTAAGTTTTTTTGTAGTTTTTGGAGTAAGGAAGGGACAAATTCTGGAAATGTTGCGTAGGTGTGAACAGCAGGACTTGGTAAGTGCTTGTATATTTGGGTTAAATGTGAGCTCTGAGTCTAGTGTGACCCCAAGACAGCCCACCTGGGGTGAGATGTTGAGAATAGAATCTCCAACAGTCAGAGAAATGTCAGGTGTTGGATGTCTCGAAGAAGGGGGAATAAAAAGCAGCTCAGTTTTGGACAGATTGAGTAGCTCAGTTTTGGACAGATTGAGTTGGAGGTAGTGAGAGAAAAAAACCAAGAGAAAAGTGCAGGTAGGCAGTTGGAAATCTGGTTGAGTAAAGATGGAGAGATATCAGTAGAGGAAAGATAGATTTGGGTATCATCAGCATATAAGTGGTACTGGAATCCAAAGAAGGCTATAAGTTTTACAAGGGAGGATGTATAGAGAGAGAAAAGCAAGGGGCCCAAGACAGAGCCTTGCAGTACTCCAACTGAGAGAGGCATAGGATCACAAGATATGTTGTTAAAGGAAACTGAAAATGAGCAATTTGAGAGATATGAGGCAAACCAGGAGAGGGCTGTGTCTTGGATGCCAAATGAATGTAGTATTTTTAGGAGGAGAAGATGGTCGACTGTGTCAAAAACAGCGGATAAATCAAGAAGAATTAGTAAGCAGTAGTGACCTTTTGCTTTAGCTGATAACAGGTCATTTGTTACTTTAGCAAGAGCAGTTTCTGATGAGTGTTTAGGGCAGAAACCAGATTGTAGTGGATCAAGTAAGGAGTTAGTTGTGAGAAACTGAGTTAGCCGATTATAGACCAGTCGTTCTAATAATTTTGAAGCAAAGGGAAGTAAGGAGACCGGTCGATAGTTAGAAGGCGTGGAGGGGTCAAGCGAGGGAGCACCGATTGTGCTCTATTACTATATGAAGGCAGATGCCTGCAGGCCAGGAAGAACAAGTCTTGGTTGTCACATGCCAACTGAGACTGCTGGAGCTTCCTGAAGGTCAGACATATATATATGTTATGCAGTATGATGGGCTATATATCGCGTGATGTATATATACATATATATATATATATATATATATATATATAATTCAAAAATAGTCAGGCACTCTCCAAAGTTTTTCCTTTTATTGTGACGTTTCGGGTATTTAGCCCATTCCGCAGACCAAAAAATACAAATACAAAACACATCAAACTTACCCTCCTATATACCCCACCAAGTGCAGTTAATTGAACACAGGTGTGTCGGATCGGCGTCCCATTAGCGCTACTGCGCATGCGCCAATGGCCATTTACGGCAACACACCTGGATCAAAACTAAAAAGCAAAATGAGAATGCTCAAACTTAATGGGATCATTGATAACGTATACACTGTAAGTAATTATTCAATTAGTCTCATATTGGCGGCTGGCAAAAAATTGGATAGCATACAGAGACATAGATTGTTATTATCTGCATATGTCAATTACGATACAATACACATGCGCTCTATTCATACAATTTAGTTATATGCAGACGCATAATCACAACGTGGGTGGTATCCATTGCTCAATAATGTGACTCGTAGTACATGAGTAAGCTCATTGTATTACACAGGCGGCAAATCACAATGTAAAAACAATTAGACTAAACAGGGGAAGTATAAACTCAAACAACAACCAAATACAGTCTATATTGGTGCCAGTGTTAAAGGGACAGTAAACCTCAAAATAATGTTATATAATTCTGCACATAGTAAAACATAATATACCCTTTGAATTTTTTTTAAAAACGGCTGTTTTACAGACCCGCTCTCTGTGCTCTTCTGAGCGGGTCTGTTTTTTTCACACAGCGCATCGGGCCAACTGTATAGTCACAGCCTGGCCCGACCGCGCCATAACACTAAGTGCAGCTCGCTCCTGCTCTGTCTGACAGATGCGGATAGCCTGATAAAACAGTGTGTAACACTGAGAAACGCGTTGCTGTTGTTTTTATCATTATAATAAATTTTTAACTTTTTTAACTCTCTATTTGCTGCTCAATTATTATTTTGGTTCCTGCAAAAATATCCTTCGGACCTTTTGGACACCTTGCACAGAGCCTTTGGACTTGCTGGCTAACTTTTGCTATACAGGTTCATATACCATCCCACTCTGGGCATCTCTGGACTCTCCCTGGTGAGACGAGGATCCCCATTGGTGACTTATTCCTCTGGTCTACCGGACGACGTGTGGTTCCGGACTGCTGGTATTGCACTTCAGTGCTTTACATTGTGTGAGTAGGATTCCTCAGCTCCTATTGCTACCTATTCCAAGTTGTTTATGATCTGCACTATGTGGCGCCCTCTATTCTGTTCTCCCTAATGATCCCATTAAGTTTGTGCATTCTCATTTTGCTTTTTAGTTTTGATCCAGGTGTGTTGCCGTAAATGGCCATTGGCGCATGCGCAGTAGCGCTAATGGGACGCCGATCCGACACACCTGTGTTCAATTAACTGCACTTGGTGGGGTATATAGGAGGGTAAGTTTGATGTGTTTTGTATATGTATTTTTTGGTCTGAGGAAGGGGCTAAATACCCCGAAACGTCACAATAAAAGGAAAAACTTTGGATTTAACACCGGAGAGTGCCTGACTATTTTTGAATTGTAGATACGAATGTTCAGGAGCACCCTGGATAATTGCTTTACCGCTAGATTTAGAGTTCTGCGGCCAAAGGGGTGCGTTAGCTACGCGTGCTTTTTTTTCTCTGCACCTTTTAAATACCGCTGGTATTTAGAGTTCACAGAAGGGCTGCGTTAGGCTCCAAAAAGGGAGCGTAGAGCATAATTTACCGCCATCGCAACTCTCAATACCAGCGGTGCTTACGGACGCAGCCAGCTTCAAAAACGTGCTCGTGCACGATTCCCCCATAGGAAACAATGGGGCCGTTTGAGCTGAAAAATAACCTAAAACCTGCAAAAAAGCAGCATTCAGCTCCTAACGCAGCCCCATTGTTTCCTATGGGGAAACACTTCCTAAGTCTGCACCTAACACCCTAACATGTACCCGAGTCTAAACACCCCTAACCTTACACTTATTAACCCCTAATCTGCCACCCCCCCCCTATCGCTGACCCCTGCATATTATTATTAACCCCTAATCTGCCGCTCCGTACACCGCCGCAACCTACATTATCCCTATGTACCCCTAATCTGCTGCCCCTAACACCGCCGACCCCTATATTATATTTATTACCCCCTAATCTGCCGCCCCCAACGTCGCCACCAGCAATAATTAACCCCTAATCTGCCGACCGGACCTCACCGCTACTATAATAAAGTTATTAACCCCTGATCCGCCTCACTCCCACCTCAATAACCCTATAATAAATAGTATTAACCCCTAATCTGCCCTCCCTAACATCGCTGACACCTAACTTCAAGTATTAACCCCTAATCTGCCAACTGGACCTCACCGCTACTCTAATAAATTTATTAACCCCTAAAGCTAAGTCTAACCCTAACACTAACACCCCCCTAAATTAAATATAATTTTTATCTAACTAAATAAATTAACTCTTATTAAATAAATTATTCCTATTTAAAGCTAAATACTTACCTGTAAAATAAACCCTAATATAGCTACAATATAAATTATAATTATATTGTAGCTATTTTAGGATTTATATATATTTTACAGGTAACTTTGTATTTATTTTAACCAGGTACAATAGCTATTAAATAGTTAATAACTAGTTAATAGCTACCTAGTTAAAATAATTACAAAATTACCTGTAAAATAAATCCTAACCTAAGTTACAATTAAAACTAACACTACACTATCAATAAATTAATTACATAAAATACCTACAAATAAATACAATTAAATAAACTAACTAAAGTACAAAAAATAAAAAAAGAACTAAGTTACAAAAAATAAAAAAATAATTTACAAACATTATAAAAATATTACAACAATTTTAAGCTAATTACACCTACTCTAAGCCCCCTAATAAAATAACAAAGCCCCCCAAAATAAAAAAATGCCCTACCCTATTATAAAATAAAAATAGAAAAGCTCTTTTACCTTACCAGCCCTTAAAAGGGCCTTTTGCGGGCCATGCCGCAAAGATTTCTGCTCTTTTGCCTGTAAAAAAAAAAACATACAATACCCCCCCCCCCCAACATCCATCCTGGCCGACGACTCCCAGACGAATGACGGTTCCTTTAAGGGACGTCATCCAAGATGGTGTCCCTCGAATTCCGATTGGCTGATAGGATTTTATCAGCCAATCGGAATTAAGGTAGGAAAATTCTGATTGGCTGATTGAACTTGATCTATCAGCGAATCGGAATTCGAGGGACACCATCTTGGATGATGTCCCTTAAAGGAACCGTCATTCGTTGGGAAGTCATCGGCCAGGATGGATGTTCCGCGTTGGCGGGATGAAGATGGATCCGGAAGAAAGAAGATTGAAGATGCCGCTTGATAGAAGACTTCAGCCGGATGATGGATCTCTTCAGCGCCCACTTGGATTAAGACTTCAGCCCGATGATGGATCTCTTCAGCGCCTGCTTGGATCAAGACTTCAGCGCGATGATGGACCTCTTCAGCCCTCGCTTGGGCTTGGATGAAGATTTCGGAGCCTCTTCTGGACGGATCGGTGATACCCGGCGTGGTGAAGACAAGGTAGGAAGATCTTCAGGGGCTTAGTGTTAGGTTTATTTAAGGGGGGTTTGGGTTAGATTAGGGGTATGTGGGTGGTGGGTTGTAATGTTGGGGGGGGTATTGTATGGTTTTTTTTACAGGCAAAAGAGCAGAATTCTTTGGGGCATGCCCCGCAAAAGGCCCTTTTAAGGGCTGGTAAGGTAAAAGAGCTTTTCTATTTTTATTTTAGAATAGGGTAGGGCATTTTTTTATTTTGGGGGGCTTTGTTATTTTATTAGGGGGCTTAGAGTAGGTGTAATTAGCTTAAAATTGTTGTAATATTTTTATAATGTTTGTAAATTATTTTTTTATTTTTTGTAACTTAGTTCTTTTTTTATTTTTTGTACTTTAGTTAGTTTATTTACTTGTATTTATTTGTAGGTATTTTATGTAATTAATTTATTGATAGTGTAGTGTTAGGTTTAATTGTAGATAATTGTAGGTATTTTATTTAATTAATTTATTGATAGTGTAGTGTTAGGTTTAATTGTAACTTAGGTTAGGATTTATTTTACGGGTAATTTTGTAATTATTTTAACTAGGTAGCTATTAAATAGTTATTAACTATTTAATAGCTATTGTACCTGGTTAAAATAAATACAAAGGGGGCGTGTCTCTGGGCAGCACCTTGAATGGTAGCAATATCGGTTGCTCCAAGGGATTCACGGATAATCTACCTTTTATCAGTGGCCAGGAAGATTTTCAAACTTTTGCACCTAGATATTAATAATCTGCAGTCCATCCTGAGCTGGGTGATCCTAAACTCTTGGTATTATAACCCTTGGAAACCGATCTGGAGCGTTGGGGCCTAAGGCAGTTACCTCAGTAAAGGCTCTCAACCCCCCCCCCCCCCCCCGGTATCTTGTACGCCGGGTATGCAGTGCAAAGACACTGACTTTCTTTTTTTCTCCCTGTAATACCAACATTCGTTATGACTATATAGTACCATCACTGTTATTGGGGCTAACTAGCAGGAAATCTTAGAGCCTCCTTGTTCAGCGCATACCGACTAAAGATGGCGACTGACGCCGAAATAACCCTTTCAGCCGTGACATAGCTTCTACAGAACCACCATATGAGGATACAGCGGGCCTGGGCAACTGAATGTGAAAGCCTCCGTGTGTTGGCCAGACAGGTTGGCTGTGCTCACAGTCGTACCATATCAGCAGCTCCTGCAGGGCAAGTGGAAGACGCCGCCGATTATCAGGGGCCTGGCCATAGCGCTACAGACCAAGTTCAAGCCCTGGAGAAGGCAATACCACTTCTAAGCCTTCCTATTAAAACCCCCCCAACAGCGATAAAAGACCCACCTGACATCCCGGTAGTGACCGAGATGCAACCGCAAACCTCCAGACAGCGACAGACAGCTAAGGCAGGAACAGTCACTGTCATTGGGGAAGTAAAAGTTGTAACCCTGTATTCGGACATGACTCACCTCTCCTGCGGCGTGGAGGACATCAGCGAGGTGCGCCATGAATATCACGGATGTAAAGTGTCGGCGGAGGCACTGAAGCAATTTGAGACTCAGCCGATCTACACTAATCTGGAAGTTTGGACCGCATTGGTGAAAGCCCCCACGGCGCATTGCCGCATGTCTATGGAAACAGCGAGACTGAGGGTCCGACCGCCAAGATGGGGTAAATCTCAGGGAACTTTCTGCCAGTCATTGCCCAGTATACACATTTCTTTCCCCTGCTGGACTTTTGGCCCTGGGGGCGTTTGGACATGATCCCATGCAGTAGCGTCCATACTCTGTCACGGGGCGCACACGGGGGAAAGGAAAAGGTACACCTCTGTTTTCTTTGTGTGTGGGGCTCGGGTCTGCCTGTATATGAAACTGAGGGATAATGTGTCAGCTCTAGATAACTGTAAGTCCCACTTCATATTAGACTTTTGCCCTGGGTGACCTAAATCTATGCTACCTTGGTTGCCCTATCCAGCACTGGGACTCGCTCTCATGAGTGGACTGTGACTAACGACGCTTTAAGATGCGAGAACTTTTCAGACACTGCATAAACATTTATCACATATGTTCTGCTTAATGTATGCTCAATATATCTGACACAGATAAGGTGGCCTTTTAGTAGAATTTTTAATGTCTATTGCTAATGCTTGCTTTTATGTTCAGATCTATGTTTAGCTACTAGCATGTTCACCTATTTATTACCTAGATGTAGCTCACTATATTTTCCACTAGTACATTTCAAAAGTTACAGATAAGATATTTGCTGCAAATGTACCCTTAAAAGGCAAAAGACACTCTAATCTTTAGCTCTCTTTCTTATATTATAGAGCGCCCCCCAATAGGCGTCAGCTAAGAATCCCCCTCCTTTTGGGTAAAAATTGTGTGACTAGTTTTATAATAGCACTCACGGTGAGTATGCCGTACTGCCTAGGTAATATGTCTTTCCATTAGACGATAATATTGATCCAGTCATAAGAATTACTTGTGAAACAATAAGTACCTAGCTTACTTATGGCCTGATAGCAACTGGTACTTGTTTTAGCAATCCACTATGTTTAAATGTTGGTTCCTCACTATTCTAATCCACACTTTGGGTCCAAGAGTGGCCCAGTATCCTTTTTTATTTTTTATTTTTCTTTCCTCCCCATTATCCCCCTTTGTGCCATATTAATAGTGTTGGGGGTCCAAGAGTGGCCTCTATAATCCATTGGGGGTAAACATTATATTTCATTGGCTCTTATATCCTAAGGGGAGCTCCCTATAACAGAAAACATGAGGTTGAGAATGTTTTCATTGGTTTGTTTCATTGCATTACTAAATGACATTTATATTCCTCTCTAGCCTTGACTGTAAATCAAGATTCTATGCTAGTTAATGCTTTTTCCTGTCTTTTGTGCCATTGATATGATTTCTTTTTCCTGCATTTACATGTCATGCAAAGTATTGCCTAATGATTATTGTATATATTAAACCTCAATAAAAATTTATTTAAAAAAAAAAAAAAAAATACAAAGTTACCTGTAAAATAAATATAAATCCTAAAATAGCTACAATATAATTATAATTGTTATTGTAGCTATATTAGGGTTTATTTTACAGGTAAGAATTTAGCTTTAAATAGGAATAATTTATTTAATAAGAGTTAATTTATTTTGTTAGATAAAAATGATATTTAATTTAGGGGGGTGTTAGGGTTAGACTTAGCTTTAGGGGTTAATAAATTTAGGCAGATTAGGGGTTAATAATTGTAGGTAGGTGGCGGCGACGTTGGGGGCGGCAGATTAGAGGGTAATAAATATAATATAGGGGTCGGCGGTGTTAGGGGCAGCAGATTAGGGGTACATAGGGATAATGTAGGTTGCGGCGGTGTGCGGTCAGCAGATTAGGGGTTAAAAAATTTTATTAGAGTGGCGGCGATGTGGGGGGACCTCGGTTTAGGGGTACATAGGTAGTTTATGGGTGTTAGTGTACTTTAGAGCACAGTAGTTAAGAGCTTTATAAACCGGCGTTAGCCCATAAAGCTCTTAACTCCTGGCTTTTCTCTGCGGCTGGAGTCTTGTCGTTAGATTTCTAACGCTCACTTCAGCCAAGACTCTAAATACCAGCGTTAGAAAGATCCCATTGAAAAGATAGGCTACGCAAATGGCGTAGGGGGATCTGCGGTATGGAAAAGTGGCGGCTGGAAAGTGAGCGTTAGACCCTTTCCTGACTGACTCTAAATACCGGCGGGCGGCCAAAACCAGCGTTAGGAGCCCCTAACGCTGGTTTTGATGGCTAATGCAGAACTCTAAATCTAGGCGTTAGTGTTTTGGAGAGTGCTGGTCTATATTGGAATGAAGTATATATATATATACATACACATATACATCGGATTGGAACAGAGGGTTAACTTAAAATCTTGACAAGATATTTGATCAGGTAAATTATCCTAATTTTATCCAGTCTGTCAGAAAAGTATAATAAGGATCATAAAAGTGTAAAAATAAATGCTGTTATGTATTAGATGATTTTATTATTTGCACTGTCATTTACCTATAAGTATGTGTTTAATCACTGCAAAGGATTTAAACATATTGTTAAAGCCGGCTTCAGAGCAGTAATGCACTACTGTGACTAGATCACATCTGGTGAACCAATGACAAGAGGCATCTGTGTATAGCCCCTAATCCCCAGCTATTTCCCAGTAGTAGATTTGTCCATTTAATTTATGCCTTGGAAACTGATGAAACTCTCTGTGCAAAATATATTACTCTCTCTCTACTCTCTACATATATATATATATTACAAACGCGCAGCAAAGAAAATTTAGTTTCATACAAAATTTTTGTTCCAGAGAAATTTGTTTCCCCAAATATTTGGTGGCTGCATTATTCGGTATTCGTTTCATTTAAAAATAAAATTTCTGTGTCGAATGTGCATTCGTCCAGAAACAAATGCATATGTCAAATATATATATATATATATATATATACATAAAGAAGGCTAAAACACAGACACTCTCTGCAAAATACTGATCTTTGTATTCTAGGAAACAAATTTGCCTATCCCCAAGGAAGATGGGATCAATTTGCACATAAAAATAACAAAAGTAAAAGCTTGCAAGAAACACCTTGCAAAAAATTGTTGGGATAATAGTGGCAATGGGAAGAAAAAGTCACAAGATGACAGCAGAGAACATCCTAAAACTGAATTAATCGTGAAGCAAACCAGAGTTGAATATGCAACACATACACACACTAATATAAATAATTATCCCTCGCATATAGATTCAGGTAAACATCCCACATGTCCAAATATTTCAGCTTCTAGTTTATTCAAAGTATTATACAACAATTCTACTGCTTTGGTGCGGCTAATGACAACATGTTACAGAGACACTGAATAGTAAGGGGCATATTACTTATATGAGCTTAATGTAACACAAAAACAAAATGAGGAGTTGTGAAAATAAAATACTGGGACACAGAGACATCAGGGTGATTTCTACCCTATACAAGAAAAAGCTTGTCTATACATATAAACAAGCCTTGTAAAGGAGACCTTTACCTTTACTAATACTATAAAAGGTAGCTAGCTATAACTGATGAAGCGATGTTGAGGCAGAGACATAAGAGACAGCATACTGTGTAAGAGTGATGTAAACCTTATTTAACTTATGCATGTTCCGCTACTTGACTCCTATGGATTAGAATGGTTACATAGAAGAATATTGTGGTCTTGGCGTCCAAGTCGAGTAATCTTTTAACCCATACACGCAGTGTTACCCGCACTGGCTGGGGCTGGATAGAGGAAAAGTGCTTACAGACCAAATAGTGAACGTGCCAGAAAGAAAGGTAAGAAGCCTTTGGTACCATACAGCTCCAGTCCTGGGATACTACCTAAATGGATTTCCAGTCTGTTCATATACTTTGTTCATTCTCTACAAGTTTGTTCAGAGTGGCAGCTTCCTATGTGGACTGAATATGTCTGGAACAGTAAGTTTACTTACAGCTACTAAGGGCAAGATTTATCAAAGTCCGGCGGATAGGGCAGTACATCTTCCCCTGTTGTCTGTCCAGCATCGCCTCTTCGCATTTATCATTGCCCACTACGGCTAGTGTGCAATGTCTCCCCCTGCTTGCATGTGAGAAGGGGTTGTCAATCTCCCCAGTCGCAAAAAAATTCCTGGATAATGAGATACGCCACATAACAGGTGGCAAAGTGGGTTAAGAAGCAGCGATCTAATGACTGCTGCTTCTTAACTCTCTGCTGCAAGTTCGCTCATGTGAGCAAATCATTTTAAACAACTTTCAATGTACTTCTATTATCAAATTTGCTTAATTCTCTTTGTATCCTTTGTTGAAGGAGCAGGGAGCTAGATAAAGATCAGCAGTGGTTTCTGCTCAGGACGAGCAGTGCTCTTCAGGTCTCAAGCTGAACTTCTACTGTGAGTTTAACCCCTTTGCCGTGGTTAAACACCCAGTAGTGTAGGTGATTGAACTAGTAGGAACGATTAAAAATGGGAAAAATATACTCTCTCGCATAGGGATATACAAGTATCACTGTTAAAGAACTTAGACTGAATTGGGAAATGCTTTGTGAGCACCAGGGTGGAGGGTATCCTCTATTCCAAATAGAAGAGGTGGTTAAATAGTGTAGATACTGTTGTATAAATTACTTACAGCTAGATTACGAGTTTTGCGTTACAATTTTAACGCTGAAAAAATGGCCATTTCAGCGTAAAAACCGTAACGCAGCCATTACAAGTCTTGTCGGTATAGCTGTATCGCAAGCATTTTAGACTGTAACGCAACGTCAATCCCGCTTTCAAAAAAATTAAGTTTTTGCGTGGGATTTCCATAGCGCCGGTATATCAGGTTGTGCGGTGAGGCTAAAATGCTTGCATTCCAGCCTATACTGACACAATCCGTTCTGCAATCTGAGACAAAACTGTTACACAAACCTCATAACTAAAATGTTACAAGGTATACTAACACCCATAAACTACCTATTAACCCCTATTCCGCCGCCCTCCCGCATTGCAAACACTAAATTAAACTTATTAACCCATAACCTGCCGCTCCCGACATCGCCGCCACTAATAAAATGTATTAACCCCTATTCCACCGCTCCCCGACATCGTCACCATTATAATAGTTATTAACCCCTATTCCCCCGCACCCCAACATCTCACACACTATAATAAAGCTATTAACCCCTATTCCGCCACTCCCCAACATCACCGCCACTAGAGTTATTAACCCCTAAACTTCTAGCCTCCCACATCACTGCCACTAAATAAACCTATTAACCCCTAAACCGCCACCCCCCACATTGCAAAAATCAAAATTAAACTCCTAAACCTAACAACCCCCTAACTTTAAATTAAAATTACAATATCCCTATCTTAAAATAAATAAAAACTTACCTGTGAAATTAAAAAAAACTAAATTTAAACTATAAATTAATCTAACATAACTATTATACTAAAATTAAAATAACTATCAATTAAATCAACTAAATTACACATTAAAAAAAAACTAACACTACTAAAAAAAAGATTATAAAAAAAAAATACTAAAATACAAAAAATAAGAAACAATAAATTACAAAAAATAACAAACACCAAATTACGAAAAATAACAAACAAAATTATCCAAAATAAAAACATTTACACCTAATCTAATAGCCCTATAAAAAAAAAAGCCCCCTAAAATAAAAATAAAAACCCTGGCCTACAATAAACTTTATAAACTGAAATTCTATTGGCTATTCAAATCAGCCAATATAATTTCACTAGCTCTCATCCTATTGGCTGATTTGAACAGCCAATAGGATTTCAGTAGCTTTCATCCTATTGACTGATTTGAATTTCAAAATCAAATAAGCCAATTGGAAGGCAAGGGACGGCTTTTTGAAAAGGCTCCCTTGAATTGAAGATTCAGTGTACGGAGGTGACTGTATGAAGAGGACGCTCCGCGCCTGATGTCTTCAAGGATGGACCCGCTCTGCGCCACTGGGATAAAGATAGAAGACGCCTCCAGGATGAAGATAGAAGATGCCGCCGGGATGAAGATAGAAGATGCCGTCTGGATAAAGATAGAAGACGCCACCTGGATGGATGAAGACCTCGCCGTCTGGATGAAGACTTTTTGCTGCCTGGATGTCCGGACTTCAGAAACTGTAAGTGGATCGTCAGGGGTTAGTGTTAGGTTTTTTTTAAACTTTTTTTGGGTGGTATTTTTTATATTAGGGTTTGGGCGTTCTTAAAAGTGCTATAAATACCCATACAAATGCCCTTTTCAGGGCAATGGGTAGCTTAGGTTTTTGTTAGAGTTAGGTTTTTTTATTTTGGAGGGTTGGTTGGGTGATGGGTTTTACTGTTGGGGGGTGTTTGTATTTTTTTTCAGGTAAAAGAGCTGATTTCTTTAGGGCTATTGGTAGTTTATTGTAGGCTAGGGTTTTTATTCCAAGTTCTTTTTTTTATTGGAAGGATTTTTTAAAAATTGTTTACATAGTACAGTATATGAATACAAGCTTGTAAAATACAGTCCAATTGGATTAACATCATCCAATTTTAGCATTTGTAACTTATAGGAAAAAGTGAATAGAACTAATAAAGTTGTTAACATAACACTTATAATCAAAGAAGTAAAATAAAATTAAAGAAAATAAAATAGGCCCAATACGGCCCGTTACTGTTCCAGCTAGAACCAACTAAATGAATCGCTACAAGACTGGTTCATATTGCAATAATAAGAAAGTAGGCTAGGGTTTTTTTATTTTGGGGGGGCTTTTTTATTTTTAAAGGGCTATTAGAATAGGTGCAATTGTTTTTATTTTGGATATTTTTCATAATTTAGTGTTTTGTTATTTTTTGTAATTTAGTATTTTTTATTTTTTGTAATTGTAATTGGAACAGCCAATAGAATGCAAGCTCAATCCCATTGGCTGATTGGGTCAGCCAATAGGATTGAAGCTCAATCCTATTGCATCAGCCAATAGGATTTTATATCCCTTAATTCCGATTTACTAATAGAATTTTATCATCCAATCGGAATTCAAAGGACACCCTCTTGGATGACGTCCCTTAAAGGGAAACTTCAGTGTACGGCTGGGACCGTATGAAGAGGATGCTCCGTGCCAGATGTCTTGAAGATGGAGCCTCTCCGCGTCGGATGGATGAAGATAGAAGATGCCATCTGGATGAAGACTTCTGCCCGCCTGGAGGATGACTTCTTGTCGCTTGGATGAAGACTTCTCCCGGCTTCGTTGTGGACTCCTTGCCGTTTGGATGAAGACTTCTCCCGGCTGTATGAGGATGGATGTCCGGTCTTCCAAAACTGTAAGTGGATCTTCGGGGGTTAGTGTTAGGTTTTTTTAAGGGTTTATTGGGTGGGTTTTATTTTTAGCTTAGGGTTTGGGCAATGTAAGAGCTAAATGCCTTTTTAAGAGCAATGCCCATCCAAATGCCCCTTTCAGGGCAATGGGTAGCTTAGGTTTTTTAGGTAGGTTTTTATTACGGGGGGTTGGTTGTGTGGGTGGTGGGTTTTACTGTTGGGGGTTGTTTTTTTTTGTTTTTTTACAGGTAAAAGAGCTGATTTCTTTGGGGCAATGCCCCGCAAAAGGCCCTTTTAAAGGCTATTGGTAGTTTAGTGTAGGCTAGGGGGGTTTATTATTTAGGGGGAGCTTTTTATTTTGATAGGGCTATTAGATTAGGAGTAATTCGTTTTTATTTTTGATAATTTCTTTTTTTATTTTGTGTAATTTAGTGTTTATTATTTTTTGTAATTTAGATAAATGTATTTGTTTTATTTAATTTATTTAATTTTATTGTAATGTTAGGTGTTAGTGTAACTCAGGTTAGGTTTTATTTTACAGGTACATTTGTATTTATTTTAACTAGGTAGCTAGTAAATAGTTAATAACTATTTACTAACTAGTCTACCTAGTTAAAATTAATACAAACTTAGCTGTGAAATAAAAATAAAACCTAAGATAGCTACAATGTAACTATTAGTTATATTGTAGCTAGCTTAGGGTTTATTTTACAGGTAAGTATTTAGTCTTAAATAGATATTATTTAGGTAATAATAGTAAGTTTTATTTAGATTTATTTTAATTATATTATAGTTAGGGGTGTTAGGGTTAGATTTAGGGTTAGGTTTTGGGGTTAATATATTTATTTAGTGTTAGTGATGTGGGAGGCCAGAGGTTTAGGGGTTAATAACTTTAGTATAGTGGCAGCGGCGAAGTTGGGGGCGGCAGATTAGGGATTAATACATTTATGTAGGTGGCGGCGACATTGGGGGCGGCAGATTAGGGGTTAATAAGTGTAGGTAGGTGGCGGCGACATTGGGGATGGCAGATTAGGGGTTAATAAGGGTAGGTAGGTGGTGGCGACATTGGGGGCGGCAGATTAGGGGTTAATAAGTGTAGGTAGGTGGCAGCGACATTGGGGGCGGCAGATTAGGGGTTAATAAGTGTAGGTAGGTGGCGGCGATGTCGGGGGCGACAGATTGGGGGTTAATAAATGTAGGTAGGTGGCGGTGACATTAAGGGCGGCAGATTAGGGGTTAATAAGTGTAGGTAGGTGGCGGCGATGTCGGGGGCAGCAGATTAGGGGTGTTTAGACTCTGGGTTTATGTTAGGGTGTTAGATGTAAACATACATTTTCTTTCCCCATAGACATCAATGGGGCTGCATTACGGGGCTTTACGCTCCGTCACTGCAGGTGTTTTTTTTAGCTGGCTCTCCCTATTGATGTCTATAGGGAAATCATGCACGAGCACGTCAAAGCAGTTTAAAGCAGCATTGGTATTTGTGTGTGGTATGGAGCTCAACACAGCCATATCGCCCGCAAACGCCAGGTTTTTGCAAACCTGTAATAACAGCGCTATTAAAGGTGAGCGGTGACAATAACTTGCAAGTTATTACCGAGTCATTCATAACGCAAAACTCGTAATCTGGCGGAATGTATTTTATATGACTCTACACCAGGGGGTAGATTTATCATAGTGCAAGCGGACATGATACGATGTAGTGTATCATGTCCGCTGCACATCGATAAATGCCATTTATCATTGCACCAGCAGTTCTTGTGAACTGCTGGTGCAATGCCGCCCCCTGCAAATTCACGGCCAATCCGTCGCTAGCAGGGGGTGTCAATAAACCTGATCGCATTTGATCTGGTTGATTTCTGTCTGTGTCCTCAGAGCAGGCGGACACGTTATGAAGCAGCGGTCTTTACTTCTGTTTCCGGCGTGGAAACAGGGGCATCAAGCTCCATGTGAAGCTTGATAAATCGGCCCCCAGGACTGTGTTTTATTGAGATCAGTGTTTTTATTGGTCTTGATAGAGAAGCATATGAAAGTTGTCTGAGCAGAGCTAGGAGAGCTCAACAAAACCTCTAGAACTCAGATATGTGTGGTCATCTCTAGATAGTAAGTGACCTATCATTAAAGGAAAAGGTTGAAACTGTAGAGAAGTTAAAGATGAATGTCACAGTCTCTGATAACCAGTTCAGCAGGAAGCCTCAAGCACTGCTGACAGACAATTGTAGTAACTACATGTCATGCCATATTATATGACACCTGGAAGAGGAAGGGATAGAACAGAATGGTGTAACTGAAAGAATTGTTCCTTAATTGAGATGATCAGATGTATGCTGATAGAACCCTCTTTCAGTGTCGCTGTGCATTAAGCCAGTGTTTCTCAATTGCGGTCCTCAAGTACCCCCAACAGGCCAAGTTTTCATTATAAATCAGAAAGCATGGCAAGGGATTGAAGTGTAGAGAGAAGCAACATCAATGGTTATAAATTGGTAAGTATCTAACCATTCAATTTTCTCTAACTGTATTATTAAATCTGTAGTATCTCTTATATAACTTTTTAAGCCCAATACAATCGGTTGTAAAAATGTATCAATCATGGCACACAAGGGTTCATTAAGAGACCCAATACCTGCAACTATTGGGGGGCCTGGGGGAGATGTTAAACTCTTATGTATCTTTGGTAGATGGTGGAAAATTGGCATAATTGGATGTTCTACCAGTAAGTACTCCATATTTTCTCTTGTGATTACGCCACTCCACAATGCCCAATCAAGCAGATCATAAAGAATTTTTCTATACTGCTAAAGTTTCATATACATTTTCATCCTTGAGCTGTCAAACGCGTTTGACCTGTAAATTGTACCACTATTTTAACTTCAAGCTATCTAATAAATATGTCTATTTTTAAGACATTTGGCTTTTTCATTCATGTTTACTCCCAGAGAGGATTGAGTACTCTTTTCTATGGTATTCCGTTTTGCATCACAGGTTTTCATTATAGCTGAACTAGAGCACAGGTGAACTAATCAGCTAATGGGTAATAGCAAGTTAATAAATTTGAATGAATTTGTTTCGGATTCATTTGGATTCGAATAAATTCGGCTGGATTCAGTTCGGTTCGATTCGGAATTTCGGTATGTGTTAGGTTGGATATGCTGTGTATTACACTAGTATTATGTACTGTATATTAGGTGTAACCCATAGCAGAGTGATATAACCTAATATACTGTACAATACTAGTGTAATCCATGGCCATCCAAATGTAATGAATAAATCTGAACTAATTCGGATTTATTCGGTAAATTCGGGACTACCGTAATTCGGAAATTCGAATCGATCCGAATCTCCGAATTTAACAAATTTGTTCGAATTTCGATTCTTTCCGAATCGAAACGCACATGTCTAATAAATATGGTTACTGATCAGCTGATTATTTCCCCTAGTTCAGCTATAATGAAAACCAGGCCTTTTGGAGGTACTTGAGGACCGCAGTTGAGAAACACTGCATTAAGCAATACTGAGCTCAGGGCATGGCTCTGCTTTTGTAATATTTTTTCCTCATTTAGGGCCCAATATTCTAAAGATCACTGGGTTAGCAGAAAAATGCTGGTTTGAGTCTGGCAAAGCTCCCGTTGGGTGAAGTGTTATAATAAAAGGGGGCTGACCCTTGCTTACATACGAGTGCCGATGTGACATCCATAGCGCTTGCTACATTTGACATTCTGAGCAAATTTAAGAGCATTACCTAAAAACGGCATATAGGTGGTACCTGCACCCTACACGAATATACAAAACTGGAGGCACAGCTAACAGCTTATGTTTTAGGAATTGTGGAGAGGAAGGAACTTAATTACATTTATGGTGGCATTGCAGTAAAATCCACCATATTTGGCAAAAGACAGACTCCTAAGCATTATATTTGAGAAAGATGTGATCATCAACCCAGATGCACTTTTACACTTCCCAATACAGGGTTTCCCTCCAAGACACAATAAATTAATAGCCTTAACATGAACAGCAACCAGATCCAGTATTGCAAAATACTGGAAAACAGAACCCCCTAGTTTCAGGGTAATAGAACAAAAAATAGATGATATATTTCAAATGAGTAGCTCTGCTGCTGACCTACTATTCTCAAAAGACCAATTCCTAGCCTTCTGGGAACTGTGGATTATGTATTATGAAGCCAAACATAGGGCCACTACTTAGAGAACTGGACCTAAGAGGCCAGAGAGAGAAAGTGATTTATATATTTACACATTTGTCATAATACTTATTGTGTTGTATATTTTCTTGTTTGTTATGTTTTGCTATAAAAATTCAATAAAATACGATCATAAAAAAATGTATTACAATGTACACTTACATTTATAATAAAACCATCTAATAACAATTATATAAAAAAAATATTGCACACAAAAGTTATAAAGGTTTAAAGATATGAGATATCAGGTGAAAAAAAAGGACTTGAACATAGAGAGATACATACAGATACATGTCTAAATATGCATATATATATATATATATATATATATATATATATATACAGTATATATATATATATATATATATATATATGTGTGTGTAAATATGTATTTATATGTGTGTATATATGTATTTACAGACTACTACACATATATAGGCATAAATGCAAGTGTTTTGCAGCCCTTTGCAGTCAAGTAGATGAAAACATGTAAAAGCATATGTATGCAATATTCATATTTAATAAATGTTATAACTATGTATTTACTGTAAGTATTTCACATTCCAATGTTCTGCATATAGGGAAATATGCTCTATGTATTTTTAAATAGATATTCCTATATATATCTGTATATATACATATACTTATTTATATATATGTAACAAGAAGAAAAACAAGCGCAACCACGATTCACTGTATTTATTTTAAACAAGGTCACAAAAAAGGCTTAAGAATGCACACTTACAAGATATGTGCATATACTATGCACGTAAAAGGTCTTTGCTTTAACTCTCAGTCGGATCCCCACTGTGTAAATCTGGTTCAAATGCGGTGATGAACTCCTTAGTTAGTTCCGACTTTAATGTACAGGATTGACACACCCCGATGCCAACGGCACTCAAAGTATATAAAAAGACAAAAAGTTCAAATTTTTTCGATGCCGCTAGAAGGGCTTACTTTAATGCAACGAAGGTCTTCTAATGTTCTCCTGAACGCGTTTCGTTCACACCCGGGTGAACTTTATCAACAGGATAGGTAGTGTATGTCTGATAGTTGCTGGTTTCACCTTTTAAATTTGCCGGGCTGGTTGGTGATTGGCCACTTTCTTTGCTGTCTAATCAGCCAATTGGGAGTCTCATAATGGTGACCATTAGACCTACTCAGACTTGTGTTACACAATTGGGAAACGGTAATACTTGCAGTATTTATATACTAATTCACATACTTTATAATTATAAGATATAATACGGCTAACACAAATATACACAAAGAACATCTACCGTGTACCTACCCTAATCCATATCCGCTATTAAAATATATATTTCTCTGTACGCTTAGAAAGAAAAATAATAATAATAATAATAGCAGTATTATTTAACTTACTTAGAAATTTTAAAATATTATACTGCTGTCACAAATAACAAATAAACACATATAAGCACCTATTATATAAAAACATAAATTCATATCGCTAAAACAATGTTCCTCTATATATTATAAACAATTAATAAAACGCAATTGTTACATACTACCTGAACTTCATATATTTAAAAATATTTGATACATATACAGCCTAGATAATGATTATTTGCAGATTAAAAACCAGGACAAGAAACATTTAATACTTACATCGAAACATTGTTAAAACTAAAGAACACTAACCTCTCTATAATGCTGTTTGCATTCAACATAATTTTTCTTCAGTCTATATAGGTATAAATAGTATTCGATACTTCTATTATTTGATGGACATTCTTTCTCTAAAATTTTTTTTATAAAATAGTAGCGAAATGGTTAAAAAACAAACATATAAAAACATATAAAGAGGAGGGTGTATGAACATTTAAGTAACATTAAAAATGGATTAGAGGGACACAGTGTCTCTTACCACTGCAAAACTAAACATCAGTGCAGTAGTGTAGGTATTATGTTTAAGGTTCTGGAACATATTACTAATAACTGTGACAATCGTTTATTATCCCTTAGGAAAGCAGAAACTAAATGGATACACTTATTAGAAAGCTTAAATCCAAAAGGTTTAAATATTGACATAGACCTCCAAGCCTTTATGATATAACTAAGAGGCAAAAGATATATCAACATCCTTATCAATATATAATCAACTCTTATCTATGATTATTGATTTATCAATTTCTATTTTAGCTTAGTTGAAAATCCAAGAATAAAATATGTACATATAGGAATGAAATTAACACATTTTTAATTTATTTGTGTATTTATTCAAATACATTTGATTCCCCTTTTAGGCGAATATTTTTTAAACTATAGGTAGTATAAATATAGGAGTTAAAAAACCAAATCTCTGAATGCGCATAAAATGCTCTACCTGATAGTTGTGGTCTTTATATTGATTTTAATTCACTTAGACCTAGATTTGGAGTTCGGCGGTAGCCGTGAAAACCAGCGTTAGAGGCTCCTAACGCTGGTTTTAGGCTACCGCCGGTATTTAGAGTCATGTAGGTAAGGGTCTAACGCTCACTTTTCAGCCGCGACTTTTCCATACCGCAGATCCCCCTACGCCATTTGCGTATCCTATCTTTTCAATGGGATCTTCCTAACTCCGGTATTTAGAGTCGTTTCTGCAGTGAGCGTTAGAGCTCTAACGACAAGATTCCAGCCGCAGAAAAAAAGCAGGAGTTAAGAGCTTTCTGGCTAACGCCGGTTTATAAAGCTCTTAACTACTGTACCCTAAAGTACACTAACACCCATAAACTACCTATGTACCCCTAAACCGAGGTCCCCCCACATCGCCGCCACTCGATTAAAATTTTTAACCCCTAATCTGCCGACCGCCACCTACGTTATACTTATGTACCCCTAATCTGCTGCCCCTAACACCGCCGACCCCTATATTATATTTATTAACCCCTAACTTGCCCCCCACAACGTCGCCGCAAGCTACTTAAAATAATTAACCCCTAATCTTCCGACCGCAAATCGCCGCCACCTACGTTATCCCTATGTACCCCTAATCTGCTGCCCCTAACATCGCCGACCCCTATGTTATATTTATTAACCCCTAATCTGCCCCCCACAACGTCGCCGACACCTACCTACACTTATTAACCCCTAATCTGCCGAGCGGACCTGAGCGCTACTATAATAAATGTATTAACCCCTAATCCGCCTCACTAACCCTATCATAAATAGTATTAACCCCTAATCTGCCCTCCCTAACATCGCCGACACCTACCTTCAATTATTAACCCCTAATCTGCCGACCGGAGCTCACCGCTATTCTAATAAATGGATTAACCCCTAAAGCTAAGTCTAACCCTAACACTAACACCCCCCTAACTTAAATATAATTTACATCTAACGAAATAAATTAACTCTTATTAAATAACTTATTCCTATTTAAAGCTAAATACTTACCTGTAAAATAAATCCTAATATAGCTACAATATAAATTACATTTATATTATAGCTATTTTAGGATTAATATTTATTTTACAGGCAACTTTGTAATTATTTTAACCAGGTACAATAGCTATTAAATAGTTAAGAACTATTTAATAGTTACCTAGTTAAAATAATTACAAATTGACCTGTAAAATAAATCCTAACCTAAGTTATAATTAAACCTAACACTACCCTATCAATAAAATAATTAAATAAACTACCTACAATTACCTACAATTAACCTAACACTACACTATCAATAAATTAAATAAACACAATTGCTACAAATAAATACAATTAAATAAACTATCTAAAGTACAAAAAATAAAAAAGAACTAAGTTACAGAAAATAAAAAAATATTTACAAACATAAGAAAAATATTACAACAATTTTAAACTAATTACACCTACTCTAAGCCCCCTAATAAAATAACAAAGCCCCCCAAAATAAAAAATTCCCTACCCTATTCTAAAATACAAAAATTACAAGCTCTTTTACCTTACCAGCCCTGAACAGGGCCCTTTGCGGGGCATGCCCCAAGAAGTTCAGCTCTTTTGCCTGTAAAAAAAAAACATACAATACCCCCCCCCCAACATTACAACCCACCACCCACATACCCCTAATCTAACCCAAACCCCCCTTAAATAAACCTAACACTAAGCCCCTGAAGATCTTCCTACCTTGTCTTCACCTCACCAGGTATCACCGATCCGTCCTGGCTCCAAGATCTTCATCCAACCCAAGCGGGGGTTGGCGATCCATAATCCGGTGCTCCAAAGTCTTCCTCCTATCCGGCAAGAAGAGGACATCCGGACCGGCAAACATCTTCTCCAAGCGGCATCTTCTATGTTCTTCCATCCGATGACGACCGGCTCCATCTTGAAGACCTCCAGCGCGGATCCATCCTCTTCTTCCGACGACTAGACGACGAATGACGGTTCCTTTAAGGGACGTCATCCAAGATGGCGTCCCTCGAATTCCGATTGGCTGATAGGATTCTATCAGCCAATCGGAATTAAGGTAGGAATTTTCTGATTGGCTGATGGAATCAGCCAATCAGAATCAAGTTCAATCCGATTGGCTGATCCAATCAGCCAATCAGATTGAGCTCGCATTCTATTGGCTGTTCCGATCAGCCAATAGAATGCGAGCTCAATCTGATTGGCTGATGGGATCGGCCAATCGGATTGAACTTGATTCTGATTGGCTGATTCCATCAGCCAATCAGAAAATTCCTACCTTAATTCCGATTGGCTGATAGAATCCTATCAGCCAATCGGAATTCGAGGGACGCCATCTTGGATGACGTCCCTTAAAGGAACCTTCATTCTTCAGTTGGACGTCGAAAGAAGAGGATGGATCCGCGCCGGAGGTCTTCAAGATCAGCCGCTTCGCTCCGGATGGAAGAAGATAGAAGATGCCGCTTGGAGAAGATGTTTGCCGGTCCGGATGTCCTCTTCTTGCCGGATAGGAGGAAGACTTTGGACCCTCTTCTGGACTTCTTCAGTGGATGTCTAGCCCCCGCTTGGGTTGGATGAAGATATCGGAGCCAGGAGCCGATCGGTGATACCTGGATGGTGAAGACAAGGTAGGAAGATCTTCAGGGGATTAGTGTTAGGTTTATTTAAGGGGGGTTTGGGTTAGATTAGGGGTATGTGGGTGGTGGGTTGTAATGTTGGGGGGGGGGTATTGTATGTTTTTTTTTACAGGCAAAAGAGCTGAACTTCTTGGGGCATGCCCCGCAAAGGGCCCTGTTCAGGGCTGGTAAGGTAAAAGAGCTTGTAATTTTTGTATTTTAGAATAGGGTAGGGAATTTTTTATTTTGGGGGGCTTTGTTATTTTATTAGGGGGCTTAGAGTAGGTGTAATTAGTTTAAAATTGTTGTAATATTTTTCTTATGTTTGTAAATATTTTTTTATTTTCTGTAACTTAGTTCTTTTTTATTTTTTGTACTTTAGATAGTTTATTTAATTGTATTTATTTGTAGCAATTGTGTTTATTTAATTTATTGATAGTGTAGTGTTAGGTTAATTGTAGGTAATTGTAGGTAGTTTATTTAATTATTTTATTGATAGGGTAGTGTTAGGTTTAATTATAACTTAGGTTAGGATTTATTTTACAGGTCAATTTGTAATTATTTTAACTAGGTAACTATTAAATAGTTCTTAACTATTTAATAGCTATTGTACCTGGTTAAAATAATTACAAAGTTGCCTGTAAAATAAATATTAATCCTAAAATAGCTATAATATAAATGTAATTTATATTGTAGCTATATTAGGATTTATTTTACAGGTAAGTATTTAGCTTTAAATAGGAATAAGTTATTTAATAAGAGTTAATTTATTTCGTTAGATGTAAATTATATTTAAGTTAGGGGGGTGTTAGTGTTAGGGTTAGACTTAGCTTTAGGGGTTAATCCATTTATTAGAATAGCGGTGAGCTCCGGTCGGCAGATTAGGGGTTAATAATTGAAGGTAGGTGTCGGCGATGTTAGGGAGGGCAGATTAGGGGTTAATACTATTTATGATAGGGTTAGTGAGGCGGATTAGGGGTTAATACATTTATTATAGTAGCGCTCAGGTCCGCTCGGCAGATTAGGGGTTAATAAGTGTAGGTAGGTGTCGGCGACGTTGTGGGGGGGCAGATTAGGGGTTAATAAATATAACATAGGGGTCGGCGATGTTAGGGCAGCAGATTAGGGGTACATAGGGATAACGTAGGTGGCGGCGGTTTACGGAGCGGCAGATTAGGGGTTAAAAGTGTAATGCAGGGGTCAGCGATAGCGGGGGCGGCAGATTAGGGGTTAATAAGTGTAAGGTTAGGGGTGTTTAGACTCGGGGTTCATGTTAGAGTGTTAGGTGCAGACGTAGGAAGTGTTTCCCCATAGGAAACAATGGGGCTGCGTTAGGAGCTGAACGCGGCTTTTTTGCAGGTGTTAGGTTTTTTTTCAGCTCAAACAGCCCCATTGTTTCCTATGGGAGAATCGTGCACGAGCACGTTTTTGAGGCTGGCCGCGTCCGTAAGCAACTCTGGTATCGAGAGTTGCATTTGCGGTAAAAATGCTCTACGCTCCTTTTTTGGAGCCTAACGCAGCATTTTTTTGGACTCTCGATACCAGAGTTAAATTTATGGTGCGGCCAGAAAAAAACCCGCGGAGCGTTAACAGCCCTTTTACCGCCGAACTCCAAATCTAGGCCTTAGAATGTACTATGATTTAAAATATTATTAGTTTATTTTTAAATATATAAAATTCATACAAACACACATAAAAAATATTCATATACTAAATTACTAAGGTGCACCTTTTTCAAATTAATATATAAAAATTCATATATATAACATCCAGTTTATACACATATTTCAATTAATATTCAATGTGTATTTTATCAAAGTCTAATGTATCCCAAAGTCTTATGGAAAAAAAGGCTACTTATTGGTCTTTTTTTTTTTTTTTTTTTTTTATAAACAATTTTTTGTATCCACTGATATATCTTTGTTACTTATGGCCTTTTGGGGTCCGTTAAGTAAGCTGAAGCAGTATCCTTTGAATTTATTTAAGTAATACTGCTGAGTCCAAACAAAAGCTGGAACAGTGTCCTTTAAATTTGTTATGATAATCCTTTTACAATGTCTCTCCAATTCATATGACTGTTAGGGAGATTTCCAAATGTAGTCTATAAGCCCCAAAGTAACCCTTGTAACACTCACCAGAATACGAAAGACTCTCTTTCCCCGACCGTGCCCTTTACCTTTGCAAATGATTTTCCAGCGTCTTTGATGTCGGCCGTTAGTTCAGGCCGTGACGTGTATCCTCACACGTGTCCGGTGGCTCGGTCGGGTTGCCAGTACTGTGAATTTAGCTGTGGGTTACCTTAGGAGGAGATGTGTCTGTTCAAAGGAAGTTTTACCACCATCAAATCCAACTCCTTAGAGAGGCTCCGTTGGCATAACAATCTCCCTAATGTTACTCTCACCGAAAGTAAACGGCAAGTGAATCAAAGTCCTCCTAAGGTAACCCACAGCTAAATTCACAGCACCGGCAACCCGACCGAGCCACCGGACACGTGTGAGGATACACGTCACGGCCTGAACTAACGGCCGACATCAGAGACGCTGGAAAATCATTTGCAAAGGTAAAGGGCACGGTCGGGGAAAGAGAGTCTTTCGTATTCTGGTGAGTGTTACAAGGGTTACTTTGGGGCTTATAGACTACATTTGGAAATCTCCCTAACAGTCATATGAATTGGAGAGACATTGTAAAAGGATTACCATAACAAATTTAAAGGACACTGTTCCAGCTTTTGTTTGGACTCTGCAGTATTACTTAAATAAATTCAAAGGATACTGCTTCAGCTTACTTAACGGACCCCAAAAGGCCATAAGTAACAAAGTTATATCAGTGGATACAACAAATTGTTTATACAAAAAAAAAAAAAAAAAAAGACCAATAAGTAGCCTTTTTTTCCATAAGACTTTGGGATACATTGGACTTTGATAAAATACACATTGAATATTAATTGAAATATGTGTATAAACTGGATGTTATATATATGAATTTTTATATATTAATTTGAAAAAGGTGCACCTTAGTTATTTAGTATATGTATATTTTTTATGTGTGTTTGTATGAATTTTATATATTTAAAAATAAACTAATAATATTTTAAATCATAGCACATTCTATGGCCTAGATTTGGAGTTCGGCGGTAACCGTCAGTGATTAAAGGGTCTAACGCTCACTTTTCAGCCGCGACTTTTCCATACCGCAGATCCCCCTACGCCATTTGCGTAGCCTATCTTTTCAATGGGATCTTTCTAACGCTGGTATTTAGAGTCGTTTCTGAAGTGAGCGTTAGAGCTCTAACGACAAAATTCCAGCCGCCTGAAAATAGCAGGAGTTAAGAGCTTTCTGGCTAACGCCGGTTTATAAAGCTCTTAACTACTGTACCCTAAAGTACACTAACACCCATAAACTACCTATGTACCCCTAAACCGAGCTCCCCCACACCGCCGCCACTCGATTAAAATTTTTAACCCCTAATCTGCCGACCGCCACCTACGTTATACTTATGTACCCCTAATCTGCTGCCCCTAACCCCGCCGACCCCTGTATTACATTTATTAACCCCTAACTTGCCCCCCACAACGTCGCCGCCAGCTACTTAAAATAATTAACCCCTAATCTTCCGACCGCAAATCGCCGCCACCTACGTTATCCCTATGTACCCCTAATCTGCTGCCCCTAACATCGCCGACCCCTATATTATATTTATTAACCCCTAATCTGCCCCCCTCAACGTCGCCGACACCTGCCTACACTTATTAACCCCTAATCTGCCGAGCGGACCTGAGCGCTACTATAATAAAGTTATTAACCCCTAACCCGCCTCACTAACCCTATCATAAATAGTATTAACCCCTAATCTGCCCTCCCTAACATCGCCGACACCTACCTTCAATTATTAACCCCTAATCTGCCGACCGGAGCTCACCGCTATTCTAATAAATGGATTAACCCCTAAAGCTAAGTCTAACCCTAACACTAACACCCCCCTAACTTAAATATAATTTACATCTAACGAAATAAATTAACTCTTATTAAATAAATTATTCCTATTTAAAGCTAAATACTTACCTGTAAAATAAATCCTAATATAGCTACAATATAAATTATAATTATATTATAGCTATTTTAGGATTAATATTTATTTTACAGGCAACTTTGTTATTATTTTAACCAGGTACAATAGCTATTAAATAGTTAAGAACTATTTAATAGTTACCTAGTTAAAATAATAAGAAATTTACCTGTAAAATAAATCCTAACCTAAGTTATAATTAAACCTAACACTACCCTATCAATAAATTAATTAAATAAACTACCTACAATTACCTACAATTAACCTAACACTACACTATCAATAAATTAATTAAACACAATTCCTACAAATAAATACAATTAAATAAACTAGCTAAAGTACAAAAAATAAAAAGATCTAAGTTACAGAAAATAAAAAAATATTTACAAACATAATAAAAATATTACAACAATTTTAAACTAATTACACCTACTCTAAGCCCCCTAATAAAATAACAAAGCCCCCCAAAATAAAAAATTCCCTACCCTATTCTAAATTAAAAAAGTTACAAGCTCTTTTACCTTACCAGCCCTGAACAGGGCCCTTTGAGGGGCATGCCCGAAGAATTTCAGCTCTTTTGCCTGTAAAATAAACACATACAATACCCCCCCCAACATTACAACCCACCACCCACATACCCCTAATCTAACCCAAACCCCCCTTAAATAAACCTAACACTAAGCCCCTGAAGATCTTCCTACCTTGTCTTCACCATACCAGGTTCACCGATCCGTCCTGAAGAGCTCCTCCGATGTCCTGATCCAAGCCCAAGCGGGGGCTGAAGAGGTCCATGATCCGGTCAAAGTCTTCATCCAAGCGGGGCAGAAGAGGATCTTCCATCCGATTGAAGTCATCATCCAGGCGGCATCTTCGATCTTCTTCCATCCGGAGCGAAGCGGCAGGATCCTGAAGACATCCAGCGCTGAACATCCATCCGGACCGACGACTGAACGACGAATGACTGTTCCTTTAAGGGACGTCATCCAAGATGGCGTCCCTCGAATTCCGATTGGCTGATAGGATTCTATCAGCCAATCGGAATTAAGGTAGGAATTTTCTGATTGGCTGATGGAATCAGCCAATCAGAATCAAGTTCAATCCGATTGGCTGATCCAATCAGCCAATCAGATTGAGCTCGCATTCTATTGGCTGTTCCGATCAGCCAATAGAATGCGAGCTCAATCTGATTGGCTGATTGGATCGGCCAATCGGATTGAACTAGATTCTGATTGGCTGATTCCATCAGCCAATCAGAAAATTCCTACCTTAATTCCGATTGGCTGATAGAATCCTATCAGCCAATCGGAATTCGAGGGACGCCATCTTGGATGACGTCCCTTAAAGGAACAGTCATTCGTCGTTCAGTCGTCGGTCCGGATGGATGTTCCGCGCTGGATGTCTTCAGGATCCTGCCGCTTCGCTCCGGATGGAAGAAGATCGAAGATGCCGCCTGGATGATGACTTCAATCGGATGGAAGATCCTCTTCTGCCCCGCTTGGATGAAGACTTTGACCGGATCATGGACCTCTTCAGCCCCCGCTTGGGCTTGGATCAGGACATCGGAGGAGCTCTTCAGGACGGATCGGTGAACCTGGTATGGTGAAGACAAGGTAGGAAGATCTTCAGGGGCTTAGTGTTAGGTTTATTTAAGGGGGGTTTGGGTTAGATTAGGGGTATGTGGGTGGTGGGTTGTAATGTTGGGGGGGGTATTGTATGTGTTTTTTTTACAGGCAAAAGAGCTGAAATTCTTGGGGCATGCCCCGCAAAGGGCCCTGTTCAGGGCTGGTAAGGTAAAAGAGCTTGTAACTTTTTTAATTTAGAATAGGGTAGGGAATTTTTTATTTTGGGGGGCTTTGTTATTTTATTAGGGGGCTTAGAGTAGGTGTAATTAGTTTAAAATTGTTGTAATATTTTTATTATGTTTGTAAATATTTTTTTATTTTCTGTAACTTAGATCTTTTTTATTTTTTGTACTTTAGCTAGTTTATTTAATTGTATTTATTTGTAGGAATTGTGTTTAATTAATTTATTGATAGTGTAGTGTTAGGTTAATTGTAGGTAATTGTAGGTAGTTTATTTAATTATTTTATTGATAGTGTAGTGTTAGGTTTAATTATAACTTAGGTTAGGACTTATTTTACAGGTAATTTTGTTATTATTTTAACTAGGTAACTATTAAATAGTTCTTAACTATTTAATAGCTATTGTACCTGGTTAAAATAATTACAAAGTTGCCTGTAAAATAAATATTAATCCTAAAATAGCTATAATATAATTATAATTTATATTGTAGCTATATTAGGATGTATTTTACAGGTAAGTATTTAGCTTTAAATAGGAATCATTTATTTAATAAGAGTTAATTTATTTCGTTAGATAAAAATTATATTTAACTTAGGGGGGTGTTAGTGTTAGGGTTAGACTTAGCTTTAGGGGTTAATCCATTTATTAGAATAGCGGTGAGCTCCGGTCGGCAGATTAGGGGTTAATAATTGAAGTTAGGTGTCGGCGATGTTAGGGAGGGCAGATTAGGGGTTAATACTATTTATGATAGGGTTAGTGAGGCGGATTAGGGGTTAATAACTTTATTATAGTAGCGCTCAGGTCCGCTCGGCAGATTAGGGGTTAATAAGTGTAGGCAGGTGTCGGCGACGTTGAGGGGGGCAGATTAGGGGTTAATAAATATAATATAGGGGTCGGCGATGTTAGGGCAGCAGATTAGGGGTACATAGGGATAACGTAGGTTGCGGCGGTTTACGGAGCGGCAGATTAGGGGTTAAAAAAAATATGCAGGGGTCAGCGATAGCGGGGGCGGCAGATTAGGGGTTAATAAGTGTAAGGTTAGGGGTGTTTAGACTCGGGGTACATGTTAGAGTGTTAGGTGCAGACGTAGGAAGTGTTTCCCCATAGGAAACAATGGGGCTGCGTTAGGAGCTGAACGCTGCTTTTTTGCAGGTGTTAGGTTTTTTTTAAGCTCAAACAGCCCCATTGTTTTCTATGGGGGAATCGTGCACGAGCACGTTTTTGAGGCCGGCCGCGTCCGTAAGCAACTCTGGTATCGAGAGTTGCATTTGCGGTAAAAATGCTCTACGCTCCTTTTTTGGAGCCTAACGCAGCATTTGTTTGAACTCTCGATACCAGAGTTAATTTTATGGTGCGGCCAGAAAAAAGCCCGCGGAGCGTTAGCAGCCCATTTACCGCCGAACTCCAAATCTAGGCCTAAGTGAATTAAAATCAATATAAAGACCACAACTATCAGGTAGAGCATTTTATGCGCACTCAGAGATTTGCGGCTAGATTTAGAGTTCTCGGCCAAAGGGGTGCGTTAGCTACGCATGCTTTTTTTTCCCCGCACCTTTTAAATACCGCTGGTATTTAGAGTTCACAGAAGGGCTGCGTTAGGCTCCAAAAAAGGGAGCGTATAGCATATTTACCGCCACTTCAACTCTCGATACCAGCAGTGCTTACGGACGCAGCCAGCTTCAAAAACGTGCTCGTGCACGATTCCCCCATAGGAAGCAATGGGACAGTTTGAGCTGAAAAAAAACCTAACACCTGCAAAAAAGCAGCGTTCAACTCCTAACGCAGCCCCATTGTTTCCTATGGAGAAACACTTCCTAAGTCTGCACCTAACACCCTAATTATTAACCCCTAATCTGCCGCCCCCGCTATCGCTGACCCCTGCATATTATTATTAACCCCTAATCTGCCGCTCCGTACACCGCCGCAACCTACATTATACCTATGTACCCCTAATCTGCTGCCCCTAACACAGCCGACCCCTATATTATATTTATTAACCCCTAATCTGCCGCCCCCAACGTCGCCTCCACCTACCTACACTTATTAACCCCTAATCTGCCGACCGGACCACACCGCTACTATAATAAATGTATTAACCCCTAAAGCTAAGTCTAACCCTAACCCTAACACCCCCCTAACTTAAATATAATTTAAATCTAACGAAATAAATTAACTATTATTAAATAAATTATTCCTATTTAAAGCTAAATACTTACCTGTAAAATAAATCCTAATATAGCTACAATATAAATTATAATTATATTGTAGCTATTTTAGGATTAATATTTTTTTTACAGGCAACTTTGTAATTATTTTAACCAGGTACAATAGCTATTAAATAGTTAATAACTATTTAATAGTTACCTAGTTAAAATAATTACAAAATTACCTGTAAAATAAATCCTAACCTAAGTTACAATTAAACCTAACACTACACTATCAATAAATAAATTAAATAAAATACCTACAATTACCTACAATTAAACCTAACACTACACTATCAATAAATTAATTAAATACAATACCTACAAAGGAATACAATGAAATAAACTAACTAAAGTACAAAAAATAAAAAAGAACTAAGTTACAAAAAATAAAAAAATATTTACAAACATTAGAAAAATATTACAACAATTTTAAACTAATTACACCTACTCTAAGCCCCCTAATAAAATAACAAAGACCCCCAAAATAAAAAAATGCCCTACCCTATTCTAAAATTAAAATAGAAAAGCTCTTTTACCTTACCAGCCCTGAAAAGGGCCCTTTGCGGGGCATGCCCCAAAGAATTCAGCTCTTTTGCCTGTAAAAAAAACATACAATACCCCCCCAACATTACAACCCACCACCCACATACCCCTAATCTAACCCAAACCCCCCTTAAACAAACCTAACACTAAGCCCCTGAAGATCTCCCTACCTTGTCTTCACCACACCGGGTCCCAATCTGTCCAGAAGAGCCTCCGAAATCTTCATCCAAGCCCAAGCGGGGGCTGAAGAGCGACGTCCATCCTCCGGCTGAAGTTTGGATCCAAGCGGCGGCTAAAGAATTCCATCTTCGGGCAGAAGTCTTCATCCTATCCGGGCAGAAGAGTCGATCCGGACCGGCAAACATCTTCATCCAAGCCGCATCTTCTCTGTTTTTCCATCCGATGACGACCGGCTCCATCTTGAAGACCTCCGGCGTGGATCCATCCTCTTCTTGCGACGTCCTAAGTCCGAATGAAGGTTCCTTTAAATGACGTCATCCAAGATGGCGTCCCTCGAATTCCGATTGGCTGATAGGATTCTATCAGCCAATCGGAATTAAGGTAGGAAAATTCTGATTGGCTGATGGAATCAGCCAATCAGCATCAAGTTCAATCTGATTGGCTGATCCGATCAGCCAATCAGATTGAGCTCGCATTCTATTGGCTGTTCCGATCAGCCAATAGAATGCAAGCTTGGATGAAGATGTTTGCCGGTCCGGATTGACTCTTCTGCCCGGATAGGATGAAGACTTCTGCCCGAAAATGGAATTCTTTAGCCGCCGCTTGGATCCAAACTTCAGCCGGTGGATGGACGTTACTCTTCAGCCCCCGCTTGAGCTTGGATGAAGATTTCGGAGGCTCTTCTGGACAGATCGGGACCTGGTGTGGTGTAGACAAGGTAGGGAGATCTTCAGGGGCTTAGTGTTAGATTTATTTAAGGGGGGTTTGGGTTAGATTAGGGGTATGTGGGTGGTGGGCTGTAATGTTGGGGGGGTATTGTATGTTTTTTTTTACAGGCAAAAGAGCTGAATTCTTTGGGGCATGCCCCGCAAAGGGCCCTTTTCAGGGCTGGTAAGGTAAAAGAGCTTTTCTATTTTAATTTTAGAATAGGGTAGGGCATTTTTTTATTTTGGGGGTCTTTGTTATTTTATTAGGGGGCTTAGAGTAGGTTTAATTAGTTTAAAATTGTTGTAATATTTTTCTAATGTTTGTAAATATTTTTTTATTTTTTGTAACTTAGTTCTTTTTTATTTTTTGTACTTTAGTTAGTTTATTTCATTGTATTTATTTGTAGGTATTGTATTTAATTAATTTATTGATAGTGTAGTGTTAGGTTTAATTGTAGGTAATTGTAGGTATTTTATTTAATTTATTTATTGATAGTGTAGTGTTAGGTTTAATTGTAACTTAGGTTAGGATTTATTTTACAGGTAATTTTGTAATTATTTTAACTAGGTAGCTATTAAATAGTAAATAACTATTTAATAGCTATTGTACCTGGTTAAAATAATTACAAAGTTGCCTGTAAAATAAATATTAATCCTAAAATAGCTACAATATAATTATAATTTATATTGTAACTATATTAGGATTTATTTTACAGGTAAGTATTTAGCTTTAAATAGGAATAATTTATTTAATAATAGTTAATTTATTTCATTAGATTTAAATTATATTTAAGTTAGGGGGGTGTTAGGGTTAGACTTAGCTTTAGGGGTTAATACATTTATTATAGTAGCGGTGTGGTCCGGTCGGCAGATTAGGGGTTAATAATTGTAGGTAGGTGGAGGCGACGTTGGGGGCGGCAGATTAGGGGTTAATAAATATAATATAGGGGTCGGCTGTGTTAGGGGCAGCAGATTAGGGGTACATAGGTATAATGTAGGTTGCGGCGGTGTACGGAGCGGCAGATTAGGGGTTAAAAAATATACAGGTGTCAGCGATAGCGGGGGCGGCAGATTAGGGGTTAATAAATATTATGTAGGTGTCGGCGGTATTAGGGGCAGCAGATTAGGGGTACATAGGGATAACGTAGGTGGCGGCGGTGTACGGAGCGGTAGATTAGGGGTTAAAAAATTTTAATAGAGTGGCGGCGATGTGGGGGGGCCTCGGTTTAGGGGTGCATAGGTAGTTTATGGGTGTTAGTGTACTTTAGAGCACAGTAGTTAAGAGCTTTATAAACCGGCGTTAGCCCAGAAAGCTCTTAACTACTGACTTTTTTCTGCGGCTCGAGTTTTGTCGTTAGATTTCTAACGCTCACTTCAGCCACGACTCTAAATACCAGCATTAGAAAGATCCCATTGAAAAGATAGGATACGCAATTGACGTAAGGGGATCTGCGGTATGGAAAAGTCGCGGCTGCAAAGTGAGCGTTAGACCCTTTCCTGACTGACTCTAAATACCAGCGGTAGCCCAAAACCAGCGTTAGGAGCCTCTAACGCTGGTTTTGACGGCTAACGCCAAACTCTAAATCTAGCCGTTGGTTTTTTAATATTTTTTAGTGTGATCACTGGGATAATCACACTTTGTGAGTTTCAGTAACTACCAACTTAGGGTATTCTATTTTGTTATCTCTTTTTTAAATATAGGAGTTGTAAGAATATCAAATAATAAAAAGTTAAAGCTAGAATCACTTTTAACAAATATTGTCTATCACCAGAATGCAATAAGTTATTCCTTGAATTAATAATCCCGTATTTTTTCTGCTGTCTCTTTAGTATTGTCTTTAAAGTATACGTTTTCACAATATAAAGTGTGAATAATATTCCATAGAATAAAAAAACCCCATATGAGTTTTATATGTTTGTTTTTTAACCAATTCACTACTATTTTATAAAAAAATTTTAGAGAAAGAATGTGCATCAAATAATAGAAGTATCGAATACTATTTATACCTATATAGATTGAAGAAAAATTATGTAGAATGCAAACAGCATTATAGAGAGGTTAGTGTTCTTTAGTTTTAACAATGTTTCGATGTAAGTATTAAATGTTTCTTGTCCTGGTTTTTAATCTGCAAATAATCATTATCTAGGCTGTATATGTATCAAATATTTTTAAATATATGAAGTTCAGGTAGTATGTAACAATTGCGTTTTATTAATTGTTTATATTATATAGAGGAATATTGTTTTAGCGATATGAATTTATGTTTTTATATAATAGGTGCTTATATGTGTTTATTTGTTATTTGTGACAGCAGTATAATATTTTAAAATTTCTAAGTAAGTTAAATAATACTGCTATTATTATTATTTTTCTTTCTAAGCGTACAGAGAAATATATATTTTCATAGCGGATATGGATTAGGGTAGGTACACGGTAGATGTTCTTTGTGTATATTTGTGTTAGCCGTATTATATCTTATAATTATAAAGTATGTGAATTAGTATATAAATACTGCAAGTATTACCGTTTCCCAATTGTGTAACACAAGTCTGAGTAGGTCTAATGGTCACCATTATGAGACTCCCAATTGGCTGATTAGACAGCAAAGAAAGTGGCCAATCACCAACCAGCCCGGCAAATTTAAAAGGTGAAACCAGCAACTATCAGACATACACTACCTATCCTGTTGATAAAGTTCACCCGGGTGTGAACGAAACGCGTTCAGGAGAACATTAGAAGACCTTCGTTGCATTAAAGTAAGCCCTTCTAGCGGCATCGAAAAAATTTGAACTTTTTGTCTTTTTATATACTTTGAGTGCCGTTGGCATCGGGGTGTGTCAATCCTGTACATTAAAGTCGGAACTAACTAAGGAGTTCATCACGACATTTGAACCAGATTTACACAGTGGGGAGGGATCCGACTGAGAGTTAAAGAAAAGACCTTTTACGTGCATAGTATATGCACATATCTTGTAAGTGTGCATTTTTAAGCCTTTTTTGTGACCTAGTTTAAAATAAATACAGTGAATCGTGGTTGCGCTTGTTTTTCTTCTTGTTACAGCTTTGTCTTTCTTGAGGATTCCAATACAAGCAGGATCCTGGAATCAGCAGCACCGGAGTAGATTCACATTATTCCATACCAAATCAACATCTAAGTGGATTATCGTACTGGAATTCCATACATGGCATTTTGAATTTTCACGTATCATCAAACAATCATTAGTGTTTTGGTGAATATTTAGGAAATAGGTGTTACTATAATACGCTATTTATATTTCAAGTAATTTTTTGTTGATTTATTGTTTATTTATATTGCCTGTTTATGCCTAAGATGTATGTGGGGAACTATAGTAGTATGGTGAAAGGATTCGTTTAATTAGGTTCATTAAGTAGTTTTTATTAATACTATTTACAGAATCATCCTGTCATAACATTTGCAGAGTCATATTGTGTGACTCATTCATATTGCTTAGCTAATATTATTAGGCTGATTTTATTCAGCTGAATTTTATTTAGTTGGTTTCAATTTGTACGTATTGTTTTTAGTATTTTTCAATAGTTTATATTCTATTTAATATTGGTCAGTCAGCAGCCTATAGCTCAGGTGTATTATTGCGCTACTATTTATTTGGATGTCTGTTATATATATATATATATATATATATATATATATATATATAGTTATAGATATATATTGTACCAAAATACCATCAGAAATATATATAGACATATGGATTTATGAATAAATAGAACATATTCTATGTGAAGAACACTGAAATGTGAAATATTCATATTTTTATGTTGGATTAGTGCACTTGAGAATATACGTCCAGGTTAGCGTGATAGTGGGGTGTTAGGCTTTTATTCCACTTTTCTCCATTGACTTCTATGGGGGAGTAGGTTATTACGCACACAATATTCTAACTTCGGCTTTTTGTGTAAAATTGGTTAGCGCACAAGCGATAACTGTTTACTTTCAACTTGTAATACGAATGCAACCCGACATGCGCAAAAAGTTTACTTCTAGCTCAGTTAGAGTGTTCCACTCTAATGTGCATTTCGTAAATAGTTTATGTTTTGTAATAGTTCAAATAATCTATATGCAAACTAAATTTCACAGTAAACACAGAATATTTCTTAAAATACTGATCTAAAATGCTCATATCGCCAGTGAAAGAGTGGCAAGACATATATGTGTAAAAAAATAAAAAAATGTTCACCTATTTAGTGTGTATTCTTTAGAACATTAGAATATTATTATACAAGTTACTCCCATAGAGGATTGCCAAACCTTCCTTGTTTCCAGGGATCGCCATTATTTGCCCAACCTTTTTTTTTTTTTACAAGCTCCCTTATTTATCTACTATTAGAAAAAAATTTCTCCCTTATTTTTTACAACATATACAATTTCAAACATTTAATATTGTACTCTTGTATCTGACACATTAATATTTTTACTCCCACTGTGCTTTAAATGACATCATTGCAGGCGGCCGGAAATGCTTATGCAATGCTGTCCCCTGCTCACTGGGGCCAATCGGCCACGAGAGGGGCTATGAATCATCCCAATCGTATCGGATCCGGATGATTTCAATCCACCACCTTTTAGGTGGTGGACAGGATAAGGAGCAGTGGTCATATGACTGCTGCTTCTTAAATTTCGTTTCTGTCGATCCTGAATTTTGTTGTACCAAACTGTATCAAATTGTATATTTTTTCTCCCCATTAACTACTGTATAATTTCCTATGTGAAATGTATCGATTCCTTAGCCTCCCTTATTTTTTTACAACAAAAGTTGGGAGCCCTACTCCAATTCAACATCTATATATTCGTAATGTATGCAATGAGCATTATTAATAAAGTTAAATAAAAAAAACAGGGGCGGAGCCTATAGTTGTTTGCGGCAGGACGTGTTTGTGAAGAGCTCCTGCATCTAAACCATATTTTAGGATTTGTTTTAACACTTTTTCTTACTTTTCCTACTGATAAACCAAAGTTAAACTATCTTTTGCTACTTAAGAGAGATTTAGGATTCTCCAGCATTACTCGGACCTGCCTATGCTCCTCAGCTAACTACACTGCGATTAGCCACGAGGTCGAGAGGCATCTATTGTCTGACTGCCAGTGCTGTTGGGGTTCCCGCACTAATATCCCCCCCAGGTCCCTGGGTTACCAAACCAGTTTATACATAACTGGAAAGTTTATTGTTTTTGTTTGATTAAACACAGATTTGAACTGAGAGCTACAGTTGTTGGAGGTGGGGGAAAAAAATTGCGCAACTACTGTGAAATGAACATGGAGGCACTTGACAGATGGGAGACAAGAACACATCAGCTGCTCAGCGATCATTTTGCTGCCTTAGAAGCACAATTCACTCAAATCCTTCTCAGGAACGGTGAGGAAATATCTAAATTTAAAAAAATAACAAACACTAAATTACAAAAAATAACAAACAAAATTATCAAAAATAAAAAAGAATTACACCTAATCTAATAGCCCTATACAAATAAAAAAAAGTTCACCCAAAATATCCCCCCAGCCTACAATAAACTACCAATAGCCGTTAAAAGGGCCTTTTGTAGGGCATTGTCCTAAGTTAAACAGCTTTTTTACCTGTAAAAATACACATAAAGACCCCCCAACAGTAAAACCCACCACCCAACCAACCCCCCAAAATAAAAAAACCTAACTCTAACAAAAACCTAAGCTACCCATTGCCCTGAAAAGGGCAATTGTATGGGCATTGGGCAGTGCCCATTCTAATCTAAAAAAAAAAAATCACCCCAAAAAACCTTAAAAAAACCTTCATCCCGGCGGCTCCATCTTCATCCATCGCGGGACTGGCATCTTGTTCATCCCTGAGGAGGCGGAGCGGCGTTGTGCGGAGGTCCAGGCGAAGGTCCAAGGTGGAGGTCCATCGATCCGATGTGGAGGTCCTCTTCATGCGATCATCCGCCGTACATGGAGGATTAAAATGCAAGATACCCCTTTTATTCTGGGGGTACCATTGCATGCCTATTGGTTGAAAAATTTGAATCAGCCAATAGGAATTATGGCTGCTAAAATCCTATTTGCTGTTCAAATAAGCCAATAGGATTTAAGCAGCTCTCATTCTATTGGCTGATTCGAATCAGCCAATAGAATGAGAGCTGCTTAAATCCTATTGGCTGATTTGAACAGCCAAAAGATTTTAGCAGCCATATTTCCTATTCGCAGATTCAAATTTTTCAGCCAATATGAATGCAATTATTATTATTATCAGGTATTTGTAGAGCGCCAACAGATTCTGCAACGCTGTAAACATAGTCGGTATACAGGATAGCTTTTGTAAGGATCAAGTGGGTAGAGGGCCCTGTCGAGAGTTTCACTGTTATAGTCGGCTCTTATGAAGGCGATCTGCAAACAGCTGGGCTCGTAGGCTTATATTCTAAGGGGTTTAAGGGGAAATTAATGGAGTTAGGAAAGGTTAGTGTTGGTTGTAAGCATCCCTGAATAGTAGAGTTTTTAGGGAGTGCTTGAAGCTGTTAAAACTGTTATTATCAGGTATTTGTAGAGTGCTAACAGGTTCCGCAGCGCTATGAACATAGGTGGTATATAAAAAACAATTACAGGGATCAAATGGGTAGAGGGTCCTTTCGAGAGTTGCACTGTTGTAGTCGCCTCTTATGAAGGTAGACTACAAACAGCTGGGCTCATAGGCTTACATGCTATGGAGTTTAAGGGGATAGCATTGGAGATAGGAAGGTTAGTGTAGGTTGTATGCGTCCCTGAATAGTAGAGTCTTCAGGGAGCACTTGAAGCTTTTAAAACTAGGGGAGAGTCTTGTGTAGCGAGGCAGAGAGTTCAATAAGATGAGAGCCAGTCTGGAGAAATCTTGTAAACGGGAATGTGAGGAGGTAACAAGGTCATGAGTGGATCGAAGTGGTTGGGAGGGAGAGTATCTGGAGACAAGGTCTGAGATGTAGGGGGGAGCAATGCAATTGAGGGCTTTGTGTGTCAGAGTGAGAATTTTGTGTTTAATCCTGGAGGCAAGAGGAAGCCAGTAAAGGGATTGGCAGAGAGGTGCGACAGATGAAGAGCGACGTGTATGGAAGATGAGTCTGGCAGAGGCATTCATTATGTATTGTAAAGGAGCTAGGCGGCAGCTAGGGAGACCAGAGAGGATGGAGTTGCAGTAGTCGAGGTGGGAAAGGATGAGACAATGGATTAAAATCTTAGTTGTGTCTTGTGTAAGGAAATGTCTGATTTTAGCGGTTTTTAAGTTGTAAACGGCAGGCTTTAGCCAAGGACTGAATGTGAGGAGTGAAAGAAAGATCTGAGTCAAATGTGACCCCAAGACATCGGGTATGTGAGGTTGGGGTAATGATGGAGTTATCAACAGTTATAGAGACATGGTGGGGTGGAGATTTTGGAAGAAGGGTGGAAAATAAGGAGCTCAGTTTTGGAGAAATTTAGCTTGAGGTAGTGAGAGGACATCCAGTTAGAGATGTGAGAAAGACAGTTAGTGAAAAGGGTTAGCCAGGAAGGAGATAGTTCTGGTGCAGAGAGGTAGATTTGGGTATCGTCAGCATAAAATGATACTGAAACCCGTGGGACTTTATTAAGGAACCTAATGAGGACGTGTAGATTGAGAAGAAAAGGGGACCGAGGACAGAGCCTTGCGGTACCCAAACAGAAAGAGGTAATGGGGCAGAGGATGCCCCAGAGAAGGTTACACTAAAGGTGCAGTTAGACAGATAGAAAGAGAACCAAAAAAGAGCTGTGTCGCAGATGCCGAAGGATTGGTGGTTATGGAGCAAAAGAGGGTGGTCGACGGTATCAAAGGCTGCAGACAGATCTAGGAGGATAAGTAGAGAGAAGTGGCCTTTGGATTTTGCTGTAAGTAGGTCATTAGTAACCTTAACAATTGCTGTCTCTCTTGAGTGAAGGGGGTGAAATCCAGATTGCAGTGGATCAAGGAGGGAGTTTAATGTAAGAAAATGGGATAAACATGCATATACTAGTTTTTCAAGAAGATTTGAGGCAAGAGGGAAATAGGGCGGTAGTTGGATGGGGAGGTTGGATCAAGGGAAGTTTTTTTGAGGATAGGTGTGACTAATGCATGTTTAAGAGATGTGGGAACTATACCAGTGCTGAGGGAGAGGTTGAAGATGTGTGTGAGTATAGGGGTAAGGGTAGAAGAGAGGGATGGGAGTAGTTGTGAGGGGATGGGGTCGAGGTGACAGGTAGTGAGGTGAGAGGATAGTATAAGGGCAGAAACCTCTTCCTCTGTAACAGGGGCAAAAGAGCTAAATTTATGGCTATGTGGGTTTTGGATGATTGTGAGCTTTTGAGGGGGTAGGAGACCAGTAGTATGTTGAGAGCTGATTTCATTTCTGATGGAGTCAATTTTGTTGTTGAAGTAGCTGGCAAAATCTTGAGCTGAGAGAAAAGTTGTGGTGGGAGGTGGGAGTGGGAGGAGTAGAGTATTGAAAGTGGAGAACAGAAGTTTTGGGTTTGAAGAAAGAGTAGAGATAAGAGTGGAGAAGTATTGTTGCTTATATAGATTAAGGGCAGAATAGTAAGAGTTCAAGATGAATTTATAGTGAAGAAAGTCAGCAGAACTCCGAGATTTCCTCCAGTGTCGCTCAGCAGTACGGGAACATCTGCATAGGTACCGTGTCAGAGGAGTATGCCAGGGCTGAGGATGAGTGTATGTTTTCCGAGCTATGGTAGGTGGGGACAGATTATCAAGGACAGATGAAAGGGTGGAGTTATAGTGGCAGATTGATTAATCAGAACAGGAAAAGGAGGGGATGGAAGAGAGAAGAGGTTCGAGAGAGCTAGCGAGCTGTTGCTGATCTAATGACTTGATACTTCTGTGAAGTTTAGTGTTAGGGGTAGAAGGAGGGAGAGTTGTAGGGAGGGAGGTAATGTTACAAGTGAGGAGGTGGTGGTCAGAAAGAGGAAAAGGTGAGTTTGTGAAGTTTGAGATAGTGCATCTATAGCTGAAAATCAGATCAAGGGAGTGACCATCGTTGTGAGTGGGAGAGTCAGTCCATTGTGAAAGGCTGAAAGAAGAAGTGAGTTGCAGAAGTTGTTTTTTTGAGGAGGGAGTGGGATTATCAACAAGGAGGTTGAAATCACCGAGAATGAGGGCAGGGGTGTCTGAGGAAAGGAAGTAAGGTAGCCAGGGGCAAAGTCATCTAGAAATAGAGTTGCAGAGTCAGGGGGGCGATATATGACTGCAATGAATAAAGAGAGGGGAGAGAATAAGCAAATCATGTGTGTTTCGAATTAAGAAAATGAAAGTGAGGGAAGAGAAGGGCTGTATTTGTTGAAAGGTACAACAAGAGGAAAGTAAAATACCAACACCACCTCCTTGTCTATTGTCAGACCAAGGAGCGTGGCTGAAGTGGAGACCCCCATGTGACAGTGCAGCAGAGGAAGCAGTATTTGAGGGAGAGAGCCAGGTTTCTGTGACAGCCAGAAGATTGAGAGAGTGGGAGATAAAGAGGTCATCATGGATAGAAGTGAGCTTGTTGCAAACAGAGCGAGAGTTCCAAAGTGCACAAGTGAAGGGGGTAGTGGTTTTAGATGCAAGAGAAATGAGATTAAGGTTACCAGAGTTTTGTCTATTGTGCAGGGCAAGGAAGTTGAAGGGGACCAGGATTAGGGGAGATGTTGTCAGCAGCTAGATGAGATGCAGATCTGCAGTAGTGAGACTGTTTTTGTGATGAGTTGCAAGGGGGAGAGAAAGTCTTTAAGAATGTGTGAAGTTCATGAATACAAAAGTAAGGTGAGGTTAAGAGAGATGGGCTAATGAGCAGTGCAGGTGGTGAGGGGTAAGGAGTAATTGAGTAAAGTAGTTTGTTAAACAGAAAAAAAGGTGGCAAAAAGGGATATTAAGACATTGTGCATTTTTTTACAAAATAGTCAGACAGTGTATAACACTCAGTATTAAAACAGAACTTGCCTTATCCCTTGTCCAATCCTTGTATAATTCGTTGTGCCTCACTTATTAATGTTCACTTAAGAGATGTGAACACATGATCTTACAATATTGCTACCTAAGCCTGTATTGCTACCCCTGCATTGCTTTCCCCATAGCATTGTTAAATTTATAGGCCAAAGCATTCAGCTGAAGGCAATAAATTAGGTAATGACATGATCAAAGACAGTCAAAGGCCAATTGGGAAAATTTTATTCAGGGTGAGATAAGTTAAAAAAACAGACAAGTATTTGCAAGGTTTGAACATCACATAGATAAAGACAAGATATCAGCAGAGTAAACTTATTACACAGACTACAGACAAATGCAAAAAGAGAGACTTGCAGTACAAATGATACAGAAAACAGGGAAATTGGCAGGATTTAAATGCAGGGACCCAATTCCCATACAAAAAGAGAGACTTGAAGTACAAATGATACAAAATACAGGGAAATTGGTAGGTTTTGAATGCAGGGACCCAATTCACATACCAAAAAAAAGACTTGATGCACAAATGACACAAAATACAGGGAAATTGGCAGGATTTGAATGCAGGGACCCAATTCACATACCAAAAGAGAGACTTGATGCACAAATGACACAAAATACAGGGAAATTGGCAGGATTTGAATGCAGGGACCCAATTCACATACCAAAAGAGAGACTTGAAGTACAAATGACACAAAATACAGGGAAATTGGCAGGATTTGAATGCAGGGACCCAATTCACAGACCAAAAGAGAGTCAGAGACTTGAAGTACAAATCACACAAAATACAGGGAAATTGGCAGGATTTGAATGCAGGGACCCAATCCACATACCTGAAAGCAGAAGAGAGAGTAAGTTAACTCAGCATTCCTTAACAGATGTCAATAGGCAGTTTGTTAGTTAGTAAACAGCAGTGTGGTGAGTATTGTGTATAATTATTGTATAATTCGTTGTGCCTCACTTATAAATGTTCACTTAAGAGATGTGAACAGGTGATCTTACAATATTGCTACCTAAGCCTATATAAAAGGGGTACCTTGCATTTCAATCCTCAGTGTGCGGCAAACAATCGCATGAAGAGGACCTCCATGTCGGATCGATTGACCTCCATATTGGACCTTCACCTGGACCTCCGCCTCCCTGCATCGCCGCTCCACCTCCGCAGGGATGAAGAAGATGCTGGTCCCGCGATGGATGAAGATGGAGCCACCTGGATGAAGATGGAGCCGCCAGGAGGAAGAATGTTCAAGCGGGACTTCAACAACTGTGAGTACCTAAAGAGGGGTTAGTATTAGGTTTTTTTAAGGTTTTTTGGGGTGGGTTTTTTTTTAGATTAGGGTGGGCACTCTTAAAAGAGCTGAATCCCCTTTTAAGGGCAGCAAAAGAGCTGAATGCCCTTTTCAGGGCAATGCCCATACAAATGCCCTTTTCAAGGCAATGGGAAGATTAGGTTTTTTAGATAGTTTTTTTTTTATTTTGTGGGTTTGGGGGGGTAGGGGTTTGTAATGTTAGTGGGTCTTTGTATTTTTGTTCAGGTAGAAGAGCTGTTTAACTTAGGGCAATGCCCTACAAAAAGCACTTTTAAGGGCTATTGGTAGTTTATTCTAGATTAGATTTCTTTTATTTTATTTTTTTTAAAATGGGTATTAGAATAGAAATAATTTTTATTATTTTGGATAACTCGTTGGTTATTTTATGTAATGTTTTTCTTCGTTTTGGGGTGGGTTTTTATTTTTAGATTAGGGGTTGGGCATTTCATAACTTGTAATGGCTGCGCCATAGAGGGTGAAATAATGCAACTTTTGTTGCGTTCTTTAAAAACCCTATAGCGCATAACTCATAATCTACCTGATAGCTAGGTAAAGTTGTGCATTCTCTAACACAAAGGCTTATATAGAGCTCCAGTGAGGAAGGTTGTTAAAAGCTTTATAAAGGCTATTTTAGAATAGTATCAAATCTTACTAGGTACAACAGCTATACCATAGCCATATAATATATAATGATCAATGCTGATCTTGGAGACATAGGGATGATCTAGGCCAATGATTGACTTCAAATAACAAGAAAAACATAAATATCTATGTAACCATAGAAGAGAAACAATAGTATACTGCCAAATATGACTCAGCTCTAACAATATATTCTATTAACTCCCCGGTTGCATATATGTGTAGTTGAGTTTGGGATAGGGGAGAATAGTGAGTCTTTAAAGGGGCAGTAAACTTACAAACTAATGTTATATAATTCTGCACATAGTGCAGAATTATATAACATTAGCTTAGTGGCAGATGTATACATTAAAGGATTGCAGAGGATTTTTATTTAAAAGTTAATTTTTCCAGAACGCCGCTCCTTGCTCTACTGAGCGGGTCTGGTTTTTCCTCAGGGCATCGCGGCAACACTGTCTAGTCACAGTGTGCCTGGTCGCTCCATTAAAATGAATGTAGCTAGCTCCTGCTACTAGTGTGTGTAGGTGTGTTAAAGTGTGCGCAAGAGGCACCAAGCTGCTCCAACCCTAAAGTCCCTCAAGTTAGGGAAAAAAATATGCTACTAGACCAGAGCGGGAGCGAGCTACATTCAGTTTAATGGCGCGTCCGGGCATGTTGTGACTAGACAATGTTGCCACGATGCGCTGAGGAAAAACCAGACCCGCTCAGTAGAGCAAGGAGCAGCATTCTGGAAAAATGAACTTTTAAATAAAAATCCTCTGCAATCCTTTAATGTATACATCTGCCACTAAGCTAATGTTATATAATTCTGCACTATGTGCAGAATTATATAACATTAGTTTGTAAGTTTACTGCCCCTTTAACGATAGGTTCAACTGAGACTGATTTAAGCCATCAGTGGGATAGACAATAGGAAATAACAAATTATGTCAGCTGTATACTGTAGCAAGGATACATCTACAACCCAGCCACTAGTTTTCTCAAGCAAAAGGATATCACAGGGGGTGTAATAATGTAAATTATACCAAAAACAAAATTTATGCTTACCTGATAAATTTCTTTGTTTTGCGATGTACCGAGTCCACGGATTCATCCTAACTTGTGGGATATTGTCCTTCCTGACAGGAAGTAGCAAAGAGAGCACCACAGCAGAGCTGTCTATATAGCTCCCCCCTTAACTCCACCCCCCAGTCATTCGACCGAAGGCCAAGGAAGAAAAGGAGAAACTATAAGGTGCAGAGGTGACTGAAGTTTACATAAAAAATACTATCTGTCTTGAATAGACAGGGCAGGCCATGGACTCGGTACATCGCAAAAGAAAGACATTTATCAGGTAAGCATAAATTTTGTTTTCTTTTGCATGATGTACCGAGTCCACGGATTCATCCTAACTTGTGGGATACCAATACCAAAGCTTTAGGACACGGATGAAGGGAGGGACAAGACAGAAACCTAAACGGAAGGCACCACTGCTTGCAAAACCTTTCTCCCAAAAATAGCCTCCGAAGAAGCAAAAGTATCAAATTTATAAAATTTTGAAAAGGTATGAAGCGACGACCAAGTCGCAGCCTTACATATCTGTTCAACAGAAGCATCATTTTTAAAAGCCCATGTGGAAGCTACCACTCTAGTAGAATGAGCTGTAATCCTTTCAGGAGGCTGCTGTCCAGCAGTCTCATAAACCAAACGGATTATGCTTTTCAGCCAAAAGGAAAGAGAAGTCGCCGTAGCCTTTTGACCCCTACGCTTTCCAGAATAGACAACAAACAAAGAAGATGTTTGACGAAAATCTTTGGTTGCCTGCAAATAAAATTTCAAAGCACGAACCACGTCCAAGTTAGGCAACAGACGTTCCTTCTTACAAGAAGGATTAGGACACAGAGAAGGAACAACAATTTCTTGATTGATATTCCTGTTAGTAACAACCTTAGGTAGGAACCCAGGCTTGGTACGCAAAACCACCTTATCAGCATGGAACACAAGATAAGGAGAGTCACATTGTAATGCAGATAGTTCAGAAACTCTTCGAGCTGAAGAGATAGCAACTAGGAACAAAACTTTCCAAGATAAAAGAACTAAATTTAGACTCCATGGCGGAGCAATAGGTTTAAACACAGGCTTAATTCTAACTAAAGCCTGACAAAAAGCCTGAACGTCTGGAACATCTGCCAGACGCTTGTGCAACAAAATAGACAGAGCAGATATCTGTCCCTTTAGGGAACTAGCTGATGATCCTTTCTCCAATCCCTCTTGGAGAAAAGACAAAATCCTAGGAATCCTGATTTTACTCCAGGAGAAGCTTTTGGATTTGCACCAAAAAAGATATTTACGCCATATCTTATGATACATTTTCCTGGTAACAGGCTTTCGAGCCTGAATCAAGGTATTTATGACTGACTCAGAGAAACCCCGCTTTGATAGAATGAAGCGTTCAATCTCCAAGCAGTCAGTTGCAGAGAAATTAGATTTGGATGCTTGAATGGACCTTGAATCAGAAGGTCCTGTCTCAATGGCAGAGACCATGGTGGAAGGGATGACATGTCCACCAGGTCTGCATACCAAGTCCTGCGTGGCCATGCAGGCGCTATCAAAAACACTGATGCTCTCTCCTGTTTGATTCTGGCAATCAGACGTGGAAGGAGAGGGAAAGGTGGAAACACATAAGCCAGGTTGAACGACCAGGGTACTGCTAGAGCATCAAACAGTACAGCCTGAGGATCCCTTGACCTGGAGCTGTAACAAGGAAGCTAGGCATTCTGACGAGACGCCATCAGATCCAACTCTGGTGTGCCCCACTCCCCCGGATGAAAAGTCTGACGACTTAGAAAATCTGCCTCCCAGTTCTCTACACCTGGGATATAGATCGCTGACAGATGGCAAGAGTGAGCCTCTGCCCATTGGATTATCCTTGAGACATCTATCATTGCTAAGGAACTCTTTGTTCCACCCTGATGATTGATATAAGCCACAGTCGTGATGTTGTCCGACTGAAACCTGATAAATCTGGCCGAAGCCAGCTGTGGCCATGCCTGGAGAGCATTGAATATCGCTCTTAATTCCAGAATATTTATCGGTAGGAGAGCTTCCCGAGTCCACAAACCCTGAGCTTTCAGGGAATTCCAGACTCCACCCCAGCCCAGAAGACTGGCGTCCGTCGTCACTATAACCCATTCTGGCCTGCGGAAACACATTCCCTGGGACAGATGATCCGGTGACAACCACCAAAGAAGAGAGTCTCTGGTCTCTTGATCCAGATTTATCTGAGGAGATAAATCCACATAATCCCCATTCCACTGATTGAGCAGGCATAGTTGCAGTGGTCTGAGATGCAAGCAAGCAAACAGAACTATGTCCATTGCCGCTACCATTAGTCCGATTACCTCCATACACTGAACCACTGATGGCCGAGGAATGGAATGAAGATCTCAGCAGGTGGACAAAATCTTTGATTTCCTGACCTCCGTCAGAAATATTTTCATGTCCACCGAGTCTATCAGAGTCCCTAGAAATGAAACTCTTGTGAGGGGGGAAAGAGAACTCTTTTTTACGTTCACTTTCCACCCGTGAGACCTTAGAAAGGCCAACACTAAGTCCGTGTGAGACTTGGCTAGTTGGAAGGACGACGCTTGAATTAGAATGTCGTCTAGATAAGGCGCCACTGCTATGCCCCGTGGCCTTAGAACCACCAGAAGGGACCCTAGCACCTTCGTGAAGATTTGCGGCGCCGTGGCCAACCCGAAAGGAAGAGCCACAAACTGATAATGCTTGTCCAGAAAGGTGAACCTGAGGAACTGGTGATGATCTTTGTGGATAGGAATGTGCAGATACATATCCTTTAAGTCCACGGTGGTCATATATTGACCCTCCTGGATCAATGGTAAGATAGTCCGAATGGTCTCCATCTTGAAAGATGGAACTCTTAGGAATTGGTTTAGGATCTTGAGATCCAGAATTGGTCTGAAGGTTCCCTCCTTTTTGGGAACTATAAACAGATTGGAGTAGAACCCCTGCCCCTGTTCTGCTTTTGGAACTGGGCAGATCACTCCCATGGTAAAAAGGTCTTCTACACAGCGTAAGAACGCCTCTCTTTTTGTCGGGTTTACAGACAATTGAGAAAGATGGAACCTCCCCCTTGGAGGGGAATCCTTGAAATCTAGAAGGTATCCTGGGTTACCATTTCTACTGCCCAGGAATCCTGAACGTCTCTTGCCCAGGCCTGAGCAAAGAGAGAGAGTCTGCCCCCTACTAGATCCGGTCCTGGATCGGGGGCTACCCCTTCATGCTGACTTAGTGGCAGCAGCAGGCTTTTTGGCCTGTTTACCCTTGTTCCAAGCCTGATTAGGTCTCCAAGTTGGCTTGGATTGAGCAAAGTTCCCCTCTTGCTTTGCAGCAGGGGAAGAGGTAGAGGGACCACTCTTGAAGTTTCGAAAGGAACGAAAATTATTTTGTTTGGTCCTGTCTTATTTGACTTATCCTGAGGGAGGGTAATGACCCTTCCCTCCAGTAATGTCTGAAATGATCTCTTTCAATGCAGGCCCGAATAGGGTCTTACCTTTGAAAGGGATGGAAAAAAGCTTAGATTTAGATGACACATCAGCTGACCAGGGACTTAAGCCATAACGCTCTACGCGCTAAAATGGCAAAAACCTGAATTCTTAGCCGCTAATTTAGCAAGATGAAAAGCGGCGTCTGTAATAAAAGAATTAGCCAACTTAAGAGCCTTAAGTCTGTCTAAAATATCATCTAGTGGGGTCTCCATCTGAAGAGCCTCTTCTAGAGCCTCAAGCCAAAAGGCAGCTGCAGTGGTTACAGGAACAATGCATGCTATAGGTTGAAGAAGAAAACCTTGATGAACAAAAATTTTCTTTAGGAGACACTCTAATTTTTTATCCATAGGATCAATGAAAGCACAACTGTCTTCAATAGGTATAGTTGTACGCTTAGCCAGGGTAGAAATAGCTCCCTCCACCTTAAGGACCATCTGCCATGAGTCCTTTATGGTGTCTGAAATGGGAAACATTTTCTTAAAAACAGGAGGGGGAGAGAACGGAATACCTGGTTTATCCCACTCCTTAGTAACAATGTCTGAAATCCTCTTAGGGACCGGAAACACATCAGTGTAAACAGGAACCTCTAAATATTTGTCCATTTTACACAATTTCTCTGGAACTAAAATAGGGTCACAATCATCCAGATTAGCTAAAACCTCCCTGAGCAATAAGCGGAGGTGCTCTAGCTTAAATTTAAATGCCGTCATATCTGAATCTGTCTGAGAGAACATCTTTCCTGAATCAGAAATCTCTCCCTCAGACAGCAAATCCCTCATCCCTACCTCAGAACATTGTGAGGGAATATCGGATACGGCTACTAAAGCGTCAGAAGGCTCAGCATTTTTTTCTTAACTCAGAGCTACTGCGCTTCCCTTAAGAAAAAAAAGAGAAAGCTTAATCTTAAGTGAGGCTAGTGCTGGCAAGGATAGGTATAGGGGCATATTTATCAAGCTCCGTATTGAGCTTGATGCCCCGTGTTTCCGGTGAGCCTTCAGGTCACAGAAAGAAAACACATACTAGTGTAAAGCTGCCCTCTCTACGATATGTCCTCTACTGTAGCGTAAACACAAAGTTATAAGGCGGTGAAGGCACGTTTTAGCAGAATACATAAAACTTTTACCAAATCTAGAACAATTCACACCCAGGGCCACAATGCGGTTTAATAACTCTGGATGGGTAACTCTGGATGGGTAGCTTCACAAAAAAATACTCTATTTTAGCGATAAGATGTGTAATCCATAACCTGTCCACCTGCTCTGAGGCGGCGGACACAAATCAACCCGATTGAATACGATCGGGTTGATTGACACCCCTTGCTAGTGGCCGATTGGCCGGGAATCTGCAGGGGGAGGCATTGCAACAGCAGTTCACAAGAACTGGAATTTATCGATGTGCAGCGGACATGATCCGCTATATCGGATCATGTCCTCTCGCACCATAGTAAATAGGCCCCAGAGTGTACAGATGTAAATACAATATAGGCAATAGAAGACATTGCTTGTAAGCTTCATGAAGACATTTTACTAATATTAAACACAGGATGATTGATGGAAAACAAGGATAAACTGGGATATAAAATTCAAAAAAAGGACATTTCTAGTCCATCTCTCCTAAATATAAGGGAGAAGGTTAGGGGTGAGTGAAAAGTCAGCAAACTCCTGTCTTTAATCAACACAGAATCGTCAGGGGCCTTGCTTTGCTGATCTTTACTTTCGTAGACATAGTACATACTATCAGTTTCAATATTGAGATATCTCTCACAGCAAACTGTTCATACTGAGTGGAGTGACCGGCATGCCGGTTCCATAGTAATAAAGTCTCACACCTTTTATCCCGTTGGAAACGTCTGCTGGCCACTTCGTAGCCCAACAACCATTGACGTATTGCTTTCTTGAGGTGTAGCTGCAGCCTACTAAGAGGGCGTCTGCTCTGGTTCTCCGCAACCACAATCATCAAATCAACTGATACCCACCTATTCTAGTAATAAAAGTACGGATTTCTTACTATTTACCAAAGGCATCTCCTTTGAGGGCTGCGAAGAATGAAGTTTCTCACAACCTGTAGGGGCTATCGCCAGAGTGGGGTCTTTGTTCATCCGAGTCTCCTCGACCTGGATGGGCTGGATCAGCAAATCTTTAGTTCCCGTCTCAGTAGCCGATAGTCTCTCACTAACAAGTAGAGAGATCAGGGACAAGCTTAGTTTGAAATCATTCAGATATAATAATAGTAAATACATTTTTAAGATAAATGATGTTATCCGTTGCAAAGATAAAGGGGTGATTTATCTGATTGAATGTGGTTGTGGTCTCCAATACGTCGGACAGACCACATGTAGTGTCAAAGACAGAATCAGAGAGCACCTATTTGCCATTAAACACAATAGAGACGATGTTCCATTATATAAACATTTTCAAGATAAACATGGAGGCAAAAACACAGTCTCAAATATATGGCTATTTGTAAAGTACCAAAACAATGGAGAGGGGGAGACTATGGAAAAAGATTGCTACAAGCTGAGGCTAAATTGATTTTGTATATAGATTGCATACATCCACAGGGTCTCAATGCTGATATTGAAGTTTTTCATCTTTTTTATTAAGTCCATGTTTTTTTACTATTCAGCTTCTAAGTATTGAAAATCCCCCCTGTTTTATAATTATAAATATAATTATAAATATATATTTTTAATACACATTCTCTTATAACCCCCTTTTTAATATTCTATCATTCTTAATTTACATTTTATTGGTTTTAAAATGTTTTTTAAAAATGCCAGTATTTTTTAAGAAATGCTATCTTTGTATATAACCCATCGCTGTTATACAGACTATGCTTTTACATAATATATTTTTATCCAGTATGTTTGTAGAGATTTTGTATGTGAGGGATTTTAACACTTAATACTAATAATTTTAGAACTTCTACATTTGATGTTGATTATAGAAGACCTTAAAGGGACATAAAACTCATTTATTTTCTTTTATTATTTAGATAGAACATAAAATGAAAAAAAAACATTGTAATTTATTTCTATTATTGAATTTTCTTCATTTTCTTGGGTTTAATGTCCCTTTAAGTATAAATTAGTGAGCTTCAATCTTTTAATATTCTGAATGTTTGTTCCATTTTTTATGGTATATGTATGATTGCAACTTTTTCCGTTCTTTGATGCTATATGTATGATTGTTACTTTAGGCATTTTATATATTTTTATAATTTTATATGTTATTGGAGATGTGGACCTTAAGACTTGAGCATACTATTAACTTTAACACAAACTACCACATTGGTTTTTATATTGGAGAGCCCAAAATTATATATTTTCTAGTCCATAGAGCCATAACTAACATTTCACAGAAATCTATATTGTAAACCGGCTACAAGGGCATCTTTTTTTCGCCGGAAGTGACGCAGAATAAAAAAAACGGAAGTGACGCGTCATCCGGAAGTGACATATTATCACTACCGGAAGTTTACTAAGGTCCGTGAATGATTACAAATTAACAATCTCGTGCACGATATCCCCATAGGAAACAATGGGGCTGAGCTGGCTGAAAAAAAACCTTACACCTGCAAAAAAGCAGCGTTCAGCTCTTAACGCAGCCCCATTGTTTCCTATGGGGAAACATTCTCTAAGTCTACACCTAACACCCTAACATGAACCCCGAGTCTAAACACCCCTAATCTTACACTTATTAACACCTAATCTGCCGCCCCCGCTATCGCTGACACTGCATTATACTATTAACCCCTAATCTGCCGCTCCGGACACCGCCGCCACATACATTATAGCTATGAACCCCTAATCTACTGCCCCTAACATCGCCGACACCTATATTATATTTATAACCCCCTAATCTGCCCCCCCCCCCTAATGTCGCCACCACCTAACTACACTTATTAACCCCTAATCAGCCGACCGGACCTCGCCGCCACTATAATAAATGTATTAACCCCTAAACCGCTGCACTCCCGCCTCGCAAACACTATAATAAATAGTATTAACCCCTAATCTGCCCTCCCTAACATTGCCCCCACCTACCTACAAATATTAACCCCTAATCTTCCGCCCCCAATGTCGCTGCTACTATAATAAAGTTATTAACCCCTAAACCTAAGTCTAACCCTAACACCCCCCTAACTTAAATATCATTTAAATTAATCTAAATAAATTTACTATAATTAAATAAATTATTCCTATTTAAAACTAAATACTTACCTATAAAATAAACCCTAATATAGCTACAATATAACTAATAGCTACATTGTAGCTATTTTAGGATTTATATTTCTTTTACAGGCAACTTTGTATTTATTTTAACTAGGTACAATAGCTATTAAATAGTTATTAACTATTTAATAGCTACCTAGTTAAAATAATTTCAACATTACCTGTAAAATAAATCCTAATCTAAGTTACAAATACACCTAACACTACACTATCAATACGTTAATTAAATAAATTAACTACAATTAGCTAAACTATAATACAAAACCACACTAAATTACAGAAAATAATTTTTTTTTACAAGAAGTTTAAACTAATTACACCTAATCTAAGCCCCCTAATAAAATAAAAAGCCCCCCAAAATAATAAAATGCCCTACCCTATTCTAAATTAAAAAGTAATCAGCTCTTTTACCAGCCCTTAAAAGGGCCTTTTGCGGGGCATTGCCCCAAAGTAATCAGCTCTTTTACCTGTAAAAAAAATACAACCCCCCAACATTAAAACCCACCACCCACATACCCCTACTCTAACCTACCCAAACCCCCCTTAAATAAACCTAATACTAACCCCCTGAAGATCTTCCTACCTTGTGTCGTCTTCACCTCAGCCGAGCCGAATTCTTTATCCAAGCGGAGCAAGAAGATGTCCTCCATCTGGTAGAATTCTTCATCCAAGCGGGGCAAGAAGAGGTCCTCCATCCGGTAGAAGTCTTCATCCAAGCGGGGCAAGAAGAGGTCCTCCATCCGGTAGAAGTCTTCATCCAAGTGGGGTCTTCTATCTTCATCCATCTGGAGCGGAGCGGAGTGAAGCAGAGCCATCTTCCAGCCAGTCGACGTGGAGCCATCCTCTTCAACTGACGGACTAACGACGGAAGATTAGGGGTTAAAAAAATTTATTATAGGGTTGGAGATGTGGGGGGGGGGGCTCGGTTTAGGGGTTCATAGGTAGTTTATGGGTGTTAGTGTACTTTATAGCACAGTAGTTAAGAGCTTTATGTTCCCGCATTAGCCAATAAAGCTCTTAACTACTGATTTTGTTTGATGGTAGGAGTCTTGTCGGTAGAGGCTCTACCGCTCACTTCTTCCAAGACTCGAAATACCAGCGTTAGGCAAATCCCATTGAAAAGATAGGATACGCAATTGACGTAAGGGGATCTGCGGTAGCCTTGAGTCGCGGAAAGAAAGTGAGCGGTAGACCCTTTCCTGCCTGACTCTAAATACCAGCGGGCGGTAAAAAGCAGCGTTAGGACCCCTTAACGCTGCTTTTGTCGGCTAATGCCAAACTCTAAATCTAGGCGTTAGTTACTTATAATTAAAACCAATTCTAAGATATATATATATTTATATATATATTTGCACAGAGGAATTATCTAGCATTAAGGATTAGTTTAAAATACACAGGCTATGAATATAAGCTAAAATACATTTGCTCTCTTAAATCTATTACTTACAATTTAACTATGATCTTACCAATAAACTTTTTTTAAAATATTAAAAATTAGAATAACCATACATCACCAATTTGAGTCAATTTGTAGTTCAGTCTTTTCCAAATATCTTTAGATCACCTCATTTGAAGAAAAGTTATTTTACACAGATCAAGGTTAGTTTTAGCTCCTTGCTTAAGTGAATGTGTTCCCAAGTATGGCCGCCAGTTATCAATCACCAGTCTAAGCAAGTCACACAAAAAACTGTCCCTTTCTGCATTTAACTATTCCTTATATAATCATTGGTGATTTTTTTTTGTTCACGCCCACGGTAGCTTGTCCCTTCTCATTGGATACTTTGGAAATGTATTTTTTTTTTAACAGTCAATCTTTTGGCTGTAATACCGGATTTTGGCCATCGGGGGGGCAGCATGACAAACAACACAGCAATACATTTAATCATTTCTAACATTTAAAAATATTTCTTTAAAATGTGTAATAAATGCCATAATTTCTTTACATTAATAATTTACATGTTCAAATGTATTGTGCTATATCACATTATTCCTTCTGATTATTTTAATATGAAACATCAGTATTTTTTTTAATATCATATTACATGAAAGTAATTTATACTGCTAACTATTCAAAAATTAATAGCATTTAAAATCCTGATATATATTCATATAAAAACCACAGCATATTTCATATTCCGTACTGCAATGCACCCCAACCAGAATATAATATATTTTATATTTCTAATAAATCCTGAATGCATGAATCTTGTCTATGGTCCAAATTCATAGGACATCTTGTTATTATATGTCTGACAAATATAGAGATACAGAGGTTATTATTCCATACATATTAATATTTCATATCTGTATATCCCTCTTTGAGAGGATAAAATATTCAGGATATCATTTAAAATATCAATTAGATATGTACTTCTTAGATGCCTGGAATGAAAGAGATAATTGTTAGAATGCTCATTTTAAATCCTAAAACATTCTATGCTTCCAAAATATATGTATACATACATACATTCATTTCTATGCAGTGTTTAAAATTATGCAAAAATCCAGCAGATTATAGATTGTTATATAGTTATTTAGATTTTCAGGCTGTATAAAAAAATTTGTATTCAAGTAGTTACACTATAACATGTGTCTTTGCTGGTCAACTTTCATTGCTTCAATTACACAGCAGGGATCATTTTACAAGTAGTTGTAAAAAGTTATAATTTCTTGAACATGTTTGTAGCTTCAAACATACTCACAGACGGATCGGCTACACCTTGGGCAGGAAACCCATACATGGGCATGTACTTTTGAGGCTCCATCATGCTTATTTCCATTTCCTTGTAATTGTGAGCATCTCATTAAGCCTCAAAGACAGATTCCAGACACCCCGTCCCCACTCACTGTATGGGGTCATCTATCTGACAATCTATCCTTCTTTGAAATTACCTTTATGATTCATCCCGTGTAACCAAAAACAGTGGGGTTAAATTTCACACAGTGCCATTTGAAGTTTTTAGAAATTAAATGAATTATATGATGTACACAGCCACAGATCTATTAAATAATAATAAGTATACCTGTGTATATCATCTAATAATATTTCAAATACCTTGACATAAATCCCCCTTCCAATTCAAATATATGTAGGACACATGTATTTGAATTGGCTTAAAGTCAGTGGTATTTGGTGAGTGTGTTGGCCGTACACATCATAGACAGTCTTCTATGTAGAGAGTCCGTCATTTTTGAGCCTTCATGTTTATCATCTAGGCATCTTTAAACTACAGTATGTTTTTAGTGCATTTGGGGATATGACACTTCATTCTCCCTCTATGACTTGTAGTTGGGATCTAGGATGGCATGCTCACAATTGATTGATATGGACCCATTTATCTATGAAACTTTCATTTTTGGGGATCCGTATTTTATAGGCCACTGGAGATATTTTGTCAGTAATGACAAAAGGACCTTTCGATGATGGAAGAAATTTCTAATTTCTTCTCCCTAACCTGATCTCTTCCAAAGTTATAAAGATAAACTTTATAATTTATTTCATATTCCTTTTTGGACGTTTTGAGATCATAATAGGTTTTAGTGGCAGTTGCGGCTTTCTCCAAGTTTCTTTGAGCAAATGCAAAGGCATATTGCAGGTGCTTTCTTAGGTTCTCCACATATTGATGTGTATTGGCAGCGTTTATCAAATTTTGGTCTGATGTACGGTACAGTAGATGTTGAGGTAGAACCATTCTTTTACCAGTCATCAGTTCAAAAGGTGACATCTTGGTAGCACTACTTGGAGTTGCTCTTAATGCCATTAAGACTAGAGTTAATTTTACATCCCAGTCTTTACCCGTTTCACTCACAAACTTTTTGAGGATTTTCACAATGGACTGGTTGTAACGCTCTACACCACCACTTGAGGCAGCTCTATAAGCAATATGGAGCTTTCTTTTAACCCCTAGTATTTTCCACATTTTGGTCATCACTTCGCTAGTGAAGTGGGTTCCTCGATCTGATTTGATTCTTTGGGGCAAACCAAATCTGGAAAACATGTGGTTGATGAGCAATGCTGCGCATGTTTCAGCACTATTGTTAGGTGCACTGATGCACTCTACCCATTTAGTGAACAGGCATGTCACTGTTAACATGTATTTGTTACCTCTTGATGACCTAGTTACTGGACCAATAAAATCAATTTGTATATCTGACCATGGCATTATCATCCCCCTTTTCTGCAATGGCGCTCTATGCGTTGGCGCAGTGGGATGGAACTGTGGTCAGATTAAACAACCTTGACAGTAGGTTTGAACATCTTTCAACATGTGTGGCCAAGAAGCGTAGTCACGCAATATTTCAAACGTGAGTTTGGCACCACGATGACCAGATGTGGGAGCATCATGGGCATGTTGAAGCATTTGACCTCTGAACTTGGTGGGTACTATCCATTGTTGGATGCCAGACTTGGAGGTTCTAATCAACAAACCATCCTGTAACTTGAATTGTGATCTGGATTTCATTAAGTTTCTAAGATCTTCTTTGCCAATACAATCATCTTTTGAGATGGGGTTACTTTCAGGATCTTCTATGTGTTTATAGAAGATGCCTACAATGGGGTCTTCTTTTTGCCAAGTGATCAGGTCCTCACTAGGAGAATCCTGACTCCATTGCACCAGGTTAGGCTCACTCTGTTGTCTAGCCTGGTTTCTGGTAATGGCTTCTACCTGAATTGCACCCATTAAGTGGTCAATATTAAGGAGTTCTCCAGTTATGGCTCCTTGTTTGGCTAATGAATCCGCAAGGTCATTGCCTTCCTTATCAGGACCTAGAACCCTGGAATGACCCTTGGTCTTTTTCCAGTGTATGGTTAAATCATTGGATACCACCAGATTATCAATTTTGCAGAACAACTTGCCATGCTTGACTGGTTTGTTGTTGCTTTTCTGCATGCCATTTCTTTTCCAAGTTGGCAGGTATTCAACAAAACTGTCACGCACATAATTTGAGTCAGTAATGATCACAAATTCACGAATATTTTGTTCAATAGCCATTTCAATGGTTTTTAGAACACCAGTGAGTTCTGCAACTTGACTGGATCTTGGTCCTATGTTGAAACCTACAGAAATATTTGGGAATCCATTTGCCCAAGTTATACCAATGCCAGCGACTAGTCTTCGCTCATTTTCAATAGTGGCATGGTAAGAACAACCATCAACATATACCCAAGGTAATGTTTGACAATGGTCCTCATTGTACATTTTATATGGGGAAAGCAATTGTTCCTCCAGGAAATCATCTTCTGATAATTCTTCCCCAGGATCTCTAGCAGTACAGCCGTGGAGCTCAGCAAGCCCCTGTGCGACTGGATTCTTTTTATTCTGCTTGTAGCGAATTTCTAAGGGCCAGCCTTGTAAGGAAAGAGTCCACGCTGTTATGCGGCTTTTAGACAAATTCCCATCTCTTATTCTCTCACTTTGCAAATATAGCAAAGGCCGGTGGGCCGTTTCTACAATAATTTTCTCGCCCTGTATATAGCTGCGGAAATTTTGTAGAGCCCATACAGTAGATAAGAGGGCTTTTTCGCAATCGCTAAATTTTTATTTCTACTGGGGATAGAGTTTTGCTCGCATAAGCAAATGACTTTGCCTAAATTATCATGCTTTTGGTATAAAACAGCACTCATGCTTATATCTGTGTAACCTGTCTCTAAGAAGAAAGGTTTACCACCTTCAGGGTATGCTAAGAAAGGTGGTTGAGTGAGTTTTCTCTTCAGCTCTCTGATGGCTGTCTCTTGAGACTCCCTTCAGTGCCATTTCACATCCTTCTTTAGAAGAAGTAATAGTGGTTTAGCTAATTCTGCATAATTATCAATGAATTTGCAAGAATAATTTGTCATAACCAGAAATGATCTCAATTCCTTTAAGTTAGTTGGGTTTTTAGAATTTACTATAGCTTGCACCTGTTTCTTCTGAGGATTTAGCCATTCAGAAGTAACTTCATGTCCCAAGAAGTTTACACGAGTGCGGCACCATTGAGCTTTTTGTAGGGATAATTTGACACCTGCCCTTTTAAGTTGGCTGAGGATGTGTTTTAAGTTCTGCGATGTGTTTTTCAAAGTCTGTGCTTTTGATTAAAACGTCATCAACATAAGATAAGGTCCCCCTTTCCAGTGCATCAGGCATAGCCTTATGCATGAATACAGCAAATTAATGTCCAGAATTTATGTATCCAAAAGAAAGTCTCTGAAATGCATACTGGACCTTTTGGAATGAGAATGCCAGCTTAAACTGGTTCTCCTCATGTACTTTTATGGTCCAATATCCCTGTGCACAATCAATGGCAGTGAATATTTTGGATTCCTGCATCTGCGCTAGGCACTGGTCAATATATGGCACAGGCCAGCCAGACATGTACACTTGTGTGTTTAGCTGTCTTAAGTCAGCACATAAACACCATTGTCCATTGGGCTTAAGAACACCTAGAATAGGATTGTTGTAAGAGCAGTGCACCTGTCGGATAATACCTCTCTCTTCCAGGTTCCTTATGATTTCTACAAGAGAATCATATGAGGCTAAAGGAAGTCTGTATTGTTTAACAAAAACAGGTGGCGCATTGGGATCTGTTTGTATTCTTGCAATGTGCAAGTCTGTAGTCCCACAGTCATATGAATCCCTAGCAAACATATCCTTGTACTCCATCAGGAGTTCTCGCAGCTGTTGGCGTTCATCATTACTGGAACAGCCATTAGCTAAGGATATTTGTTCTTCGACTATTTGCTGAAATCCTGGAAAGATTTCAGGCTGTCCTATTTCATAGGCTTCTTCTAATCTAGAGGTGAGATCCCCTTGATTATAATTTACATTGCCCCCATGACTCTGGGTATTGGGGTATTATCGCTGTATGATCGGCTGATCAAATACCAGAGAGGCTTCTTCAATTTTACAGATGCCTTCCTCTGAGCTGAAGTGATAAATAGACTGAATTGTAAAAAGACCCTCTGGCATAGATGCAAATGATTGTTCTATTAATTGATCTTCAGTTAAGTATCCTTCAGGTATTAGCCCAATTAAATTATTCTGGAATCCAAAAGTGTAAAAACTTGATTTCAGTGCATATCCTATGGTAGTCCCCTTGGATAAGGTTATATCCTGTGGGGTCATGTTATGCACAATAACATGTATTGGAATAGTTCCAATATTTACCAAAGTAGTGTAGGTCATTGTGATACAAAGATTTTGTATTCTATGGGAGAAGCAAATTAGTGTTTCAGAAGTTTCAGAAGTTTCTGACCTCTCTTTACCTGTAAGGGTAAAAGAAATTTATCAACCCCAGCAGGAATTATAACATTGTTAGACACCTGCATATTCACAGCATATGTCAATTGCTGGTTTGATTTCAGGGCTGCATTTTCATCCTGAAATACTTCAGGGTCCCCCCCTTAACCTGCTCCAGAGGCAAGAGTTAATCAAATCTATTTGTATGGCATATCTATGTAAGATATCATTGCCAATGTATATTTGATTATGGGGAGTATTTAAAACTAAAAACAGGTGCTTCACTGACTTATTACCTATAGAGACAGATAATAAGCACTTAGCTGTGATGTTATAGCTTTCAACCCTGTCATCCAGGCTGTGGACACAGTGGTCTTATGGAGAAAGATATTTAATCACTTTAGGTTCAGCTATCTGCACTAATAAGCCTTCGCTTATATAGATAGCTTCCTGTTTTAAGTTCAATTTGGCATACTTTGTTGTACCAAGGTCATGCACTTGTATAGGGATAAATAGATCCTCTTTGACTCTCTCAATTCCTGCGAGGTACTGAGCGTGGCCTCCCACTTTAGGGGTTTTAGCATCCCCCTTGTGGAGAGATATGGTTAATACATTGCCGTCTAAGGAAATATTCGCTATCTTTCCGGGCGAAATTTTAAAAGTATTACCATCAGAGCCACCTTAAAGGAGTCTGATCATCTATTTGTAGGATAGTAATTTCAGGTACAGAGTTATTCCTGAAATGAATCTCCACAGCATCTGGCTTCTCTTCCACCACATGACAGTTATGTCGGGTGCGAGATATACCGGATTGCCCATAATTTATTGGCCGTTTTACTTGTGACCAAATTACATTATTTATGCAATCAATTATGGTGCTTAAACGCTTCAGGAGATCTCTACCAATTATTGAATGATCAGTGGGTAGATCCACTATAATGACAGGGTGTCTTATGACCCTGTTCCCCAGTTTAAATTTTAACCATGCAGTACCGTAAACTTTTAGAGAGTCAACCCCAACACCTATTAGTGAACCATCAAATTCTTTTATTTTAGGTTTGTGGGGTGTTAGCTCATTCAGCTGTGTGTAGTACCTGTGGGATAAAATACTTGCCTGAGATCCAGTATCAATTAATCCCATGATAGGGTTGGATACTGAATCCTGCAGCTCAGCTAATACATAATATCTCCCTGCAGTTTCTACCATTTCACACATAAAACTGGCATGATTGCACACTTGTGGGTTTTGCCACGTGTTACCTGAATCCGCCGTGTTACCTGATGCAGAAGAGATGTCACTCTTACCGGTTCCCTCTATAATAGGGTCGACTGGGTTCTTGTGTACTGCATCTGTGGAAATAAGGTTTAGAGAATGCTGCACAGGAAGAGATTTGTTAATGCTTCCCGGCTGATGTTGCTTGTCATCACAGCTAAATCGTCCGTTTCTGGTCTATGGGGAGAGAATATGATTAGTACCATTATTGACATGTATCATTACATTTTATATATCTCTCCCCTCCATTTCAGATGATACTGCAGTATTTATGACTGTGCCTGTGGCCCACTGTTGACCACTGGCTGTACCCCTAAAAAAATATTGTTCGGCTGCTGAGCCGTAAAAGGTTGACTCATATTAGCGAAATGTTCGCTCAACCGATTTAACTGGGTATAAAGCTGATCTACTTGATTGTACAAGTTACCTCTACCCCTGGGCCTATCTCTTGATGCCCCATAATAATGATTCCTGGACCATGGGGTCCCCTCGGAATCAGGGCCGCTATTTCTATCCTGGCATGGTTGCCCATGGGGTTCAACTTGTTCAGCATTAGTATTTTGGGGAGCATTATTTACTTGGGGTGTTTGGTTACCCTGAGAATATCTTTGCCATTTATTGTATCTACCCTTACGGGGATACCAATTATTTTTGGGGTATTCTCTTTGGGAGTATTATTTACCTGTGTATGTCCCCCACTTTGGTTATAGTCTCTCTGCGCCTCAGCCTGTGTTGGGGGAGGGGTAGAGTTAAACCTCTGCGGAGATGGCCTGTTTGCTCTGGCCACCTCTGCATAGGTTTTCTTTTTAGACTCCAAATTGAGGGGGCTAGGTGATACCCTAGTTTCTGCCACAATTTTGGGTTTTAATTCCTTTTTAACCCCCTGTTCACCGGACTGCTGAATAGAGTATAACTTTGTACTCTCTTTGATCAGCCATTCCAATGAGCAGTTCTCATCAAACTCTCTAGCTAAATTAATTTTGATGGGCGTGGGCAGTGCTTCAAAAAATAAATTCACAAATTCTGAGCATTCAAATATGGGATTATCTTCAGCCATACTGTATGCATTTTTCAGTACAGAAAGGAACTCTATGGGGCTCTGATTTGCACTACATTTTAAACCATATACAGCTATTTTTGCTGCAGTTTTAGTGCAATGTTGCCCAAATTCTTTTCTGCACTGTCGTTTTGTTTCACTCCAGGAATGAATATTCATATCCTTTAGTGAAGCAAAGAATTTGTGATGTTTACCTTCAAATACCCAGGGCAGAAATTTAATTTTTGACTGCTCACTTGTAACATTCATTATAGCTAAAGCATTTTCAAAGGCCTCTAAGTGATAAATTACAGAGTCTGTTCCCTTGTTGGAGAATCTAGGTACTGCATCCTTTAGGAAAGTAATTACTTTATGGGAGTCATATACCTTATTAGACTTATTCTGGGATTTCCTAGGAGCCTTATTTTTGGGGTTGGAGTGTTCCCTATTTTCACCATGGGGAGACCCCCTACGTACATTAGTACTACGTGGGCTATTTGGGTAGTTAGCTCTGCCCTCTGACTCTCTATTAGGGGTTCCCTCCCCCTCATCAGCTGAGTTACAGCAGCTCCCTAAATTTACATCATGAGGTGACTGTCTATTTGGGAAATCTATTTCTGACCCAACAGGGGTCATTTGTCTACACTCTTCCATATATTTCTGCATTTTGTCCCTGATGCATTCTCTAAGGGAGTTAGAATTATCTGCATTATTCTCACTGTTAATAGAGAGGTTTGCATTAAGGTGATATGACCTTTTTAAATCACTTAATTCTCTCTGGCTTTGCGCAAGCTGTTTACTTAACTCTTGTATCATTGCTAGTAAATCTAAGTTATGCTTATCTAAGGTGGTTATGTCTTGGGGAAACTCATCAATTTTATCTTTGGCTATTTTTAAATTCTCTTCGCATCTGCGTGAGAAACGAATACTATTTTCTAGCTTCTGTATTTGCAATTCTTTCTCTATGAGATATAGCAACATTTCGTCAATAATGCATATCACAAGGGGCCAAGATTTTAGTATTAGTTTGTCTCGCTTTTTGAGAACCTTGCATTGATTAATCATTAATAATTCTTGGAATAATTCACTTTTTTCATTCCACCTATCTTCATCAATGGCAAGATTTTTTAGCCTTAATTTCAAGCATATTCATGTACCCGCAATATTAAACCTCTCTTTAATGTGGCCTATAATGTCCCTCTTAAGGACCTGACCTCGAGTAAGGGGTATTGTTAGGGCACAACCTTCAACGTTATGTACAGACTTAAATGATTCACTCCTAGTAATAGACATTATTATATTGGCTTAGTATTTAGTTAAATTAAAACGCTAATACAATTTTTACCAATTTCTATGAATTTTGAAATATGAAAAATTTATATTTTTGATTAATTTTGAAATATGAAAAATTAATATTTTTATTAATTTTTCAAAAAGTAATCTTTAATAATATTTCAAAATATCAATATTAATCTCGAAATATGAAAATCAATATTTAAATTTTAAAAAAAAACAACATATTTTAAAAATATTAATTTCGAAATATGATTGTTTTCTCTTTTTTATAATAATTTCTATTTACTACAAATATATTATATCAATATGATAAATATTAATAATATCTCATGCCAAGTGCCTCCAAATAATATGTCAGTATATGGCAGGGTTATAACACAGTGGGGCCTAGTTATCAACGTGTCTACTTTTCCTGCCTTCGCTGGCCCAATACGCCTGCCCAAAGCTCGCCTCACATCGCCGCCGCGGACCTGCAAAAATTCGCCTAAGTTATCAAAAAAGCTGTCAAAAAGCTGCGCACCAAGTACGGGGCGATGAGCAGCGGACTGTGAGAGTTATCACTCATCTGATCTCGCTACTCTTCGGCTTTTTGACAGCTTTCTTGCTAGCCTGTCACTAAGCACTCACACTAACTACACTGTTCTACCCCCTAAACCGCCACTCCTAGACCCCGCCGCAACTCTTATAAATGTATTAACCCCTAAACCGCCGCTCCTAGACCCCGCCGCAACTCTTATAAATGTATTAACCCCTAAACCACCGCTCCCGGACACCGCTGCCACCTACATTATAACTAGTAACCCCTATCCTGCCCCCCCATACCGTCGCCCTCTATAATAAAGTTATTAACCCCTATCCTGCTGATCCCGCACCTCGCCGCAAATAAATAAATAGTTTAACCCCTAAACCGCCGCTCCCTGAACCCGCCGCAACCTATATTAAATTTATTAACCCCTATCCTGCCCCCCCTACACCGTCACCACCTAATCAGATTGAGCTCACATTCTATTGGCTGTTCCGATCAGCCAATAGAATGCGAGCTCAATCTGATTGGCTGATTGGATCAGCCAATCGGATTGAACTTGAATCTGATTGGCTGATTCCATCAGCCAATCAGATTTTGCCTACCTTAATTCCGATTGGCTGATAGAATCCTATCAGCCAATCGGAATTGAAGGGACGCAATCTTGGATGACGTCCCTTAAAGGAGCCTGCATTCGTCGGTAGTCCGTCGTTAAAGAAGGATGTTCCGCGTCGGCGGGATGAAGATTGAAGATTGAAGACCCCGCTTGGAAGATGACATCGCCCCGATAGAAGGCTTCTTCAGCGCCGCTTGGAAGATGACATCGCCCGGATGGAAGAATTCTTCAGCGCCACTTGGAGGATCACTTCATCGGATGGAAGATTTCTTCAGCGCCGCTTGGAGGATAATTTCTGCCGCTCCGGGTCTCCTATTTGGTTCCATCGCTGCTCGGCTGAGTGAAGACGACTCAAGGTAGGATGATCTTCAGGGGATTAGTGTTAGGTTATTTTAAAGGGGGGTTTGGGTTAGATTAGGGGTATGTGGGTGGTGGGTTTTAATGTTGGGGGGGGTTGTATTTTTCTTTTACAGGCAAAAGAGCTGAATTCTTTGGGGCATGCCCCCACAAAAGGCCCTTTTAAGGGCTGGTAAGGTAAAAGAGCTTTGAACTTTTTTAATTTAGAATAGGGTAGGGCATTTTTTTATTTTGGGGGGGTTTGTTATTTTATTAGGGGGCTTAGATTAGGTGTAAGTAGCTTAAAATTGGTGTAATATTTTTAAAATGTTTCTAACCTATTTTTTTTATTTTTTATAACTTAGCTTTTTTTTTTGTACTTTAGTTAGTTTATGTAATTGTATTTAATTGTAGTTATTTGTAGTTAATTTATTTAATTTATTTAATGATAGTGTAGTGTTAGGTTTAATTGTAACTTAGGTTAGGATTTATTTTACAGGTAATTTTGTATTTCTTTTAGCTAGGTAGTTATTAAATATTTAATAACTATTTAATAACTATTCTAACTAGCTAAAATAAATACAAAGCTACCTGTAAAATAAATATAATTCCTAAAATAGCTACAATGTAATTATTAATTACATTGTAGCTATCTTAGGGTTTATTTTACAGGTAAGTATTTAGTTTTAAATAGGAATAATTTATTAAAGTATAGTGTAGTGTTAGGTGTAATTGTAACTTAGGTTAGTTTTTATTTTACAGGTACATTTCTCTTTATTTTAGCTAGGTAAGCTATTAAATAGTTAATAACTATTTAATAGCTATTGTACCTAGTTAAAATAAATTGAAAGATGCCTGTAAAATAAAAATAAATCCTAAGATAGCTACAATATAATTATTATTTATATTGTAGCTATATTAGGGTTTATTTTAAAGGTAAGTATTTAGTTTTAAATAGGATTAATTTAGTTCATAATAGAAATATTATTTAGATTTATTTAATTAATATTTAAGTTAGGGGGGTGTTAGGGTTAGTGTTAGACTTAGGTTTAGGGGTTAATAAATTTATTACAGTGGCGGCGGTGTAGTGGGGGGCAGGATAGGGGTTAATAAATGTATTATAGGTGGCGACGGTGTAGGGGGGGCAGATTAGGGGTTAATACATTTAATATAGGTTGCGGCAGGGTCAGAGAGCGGCGGTTTAGGGGTTAATATGTATAGAGTAGCTTGCGGTGAGCTCCGGGAGCGGCGGTTTAGGGGTTAATATGTATAGAGTAGCTTGCGGTGGGCTCCGGGAGCGGCGGTTTAGGGGGTAATAACTTTATTTAGTTGCGGCAGTGTAGGTGGAGTCAGATTAGGGGTGTTTAGACTCGGGGTACATGTTAGGGTGTTAGGTGTACACAGCTCCCATAGGAATCAATGGGATGTCTGGCAGCAGCGAACTTGTACTTTCACTATGGTCAGACTCCCATTGATTCCTATGGGATCCGCCGCCTCCAGGGTGGCGGTTTGAAAACCAGGTACGCTGGGCCGTAAAAGTGCCGAGCATACCTGATAGTTTTTTGATAACTAGCAAAAGTAGTCAGATTGTGCCACACTTGTGTGCGGAACATCTGGAGTGACGTAAGAATCGATCTGTGTCGGACTGAGTCCGGCAGATCAAAGTTTACGTCACAAAATTCTACTTTTGCCGGTCTCTAGCCTTTAATAACTAAGGCGAATCAGCCTCGCCACAAATACGCTGCGGAATTCCAGTGTATTTGAGGTTGACGGCTTGATAACTAGGCCCCAATATATTTAACAATCTTTCTTTAAATTAAACCCTTAATCAATATGCATATACTAGAAACCATAAAATTAATATAAATTCCTGAATTATTTTTATTAGTTGATATCTATAAACACATTGAAATATATTTGTAGGAACCAGAGTTTGAGTCAATACTATACACGTTTAAAACTATTAAAATATGCTATGCAAAGTTCATAAAAGTTTACCTTTAAAATTAGCCTTATTCACAATAGCCTTTCATTCAATTAACACAATGAGATTCCAAGATATTCAGCTACTAACATTCAAGTAATGCACTCAGCTATTTATCTACAATTGATTCTAATACAATTTTAATTAGGACACTAAAAGTACATATATTCTTAATGTAAACAGTCAGTTTAAATGTCCATTTATTTAAACTGGAACACATTCTTAGTTACTTATAATTAAAACCAATTCTAAGATATATATATATCTATATTTGCACAGATGAATTATCTAGCATTAAGGAATAGTTTAAAATACACAGGCTATGAATATAAGCTAAAATACAAACTTGCTCTCTTAAATCTATTACTTACAATTTGACTATGATCTTACCAATAACCTTTGTTTAAAATATTATAAATTAGATACATCACCAATTTGAGTCAATTTGTAGTTCAGTCTTTTGCAAATATCTTTAGACCACCTTATTTGAAGAAAAGTTATTTTGCACAGATCAAGGTTAGTTTTAGCTCCTTGCTTAAGTGAATGTGTTCCCAAGTATGGCTGCCAGTTATCAATCACCAGTCTAAGCAAGTCACTGTCCCTTTCTGCATTTAACTATTCCTTATATAATCATTGGTGATTTTTTTTTGTTCACGCCCACGATAGCTTGTCCCTTCTCATTGGATACTTTGGAAATGTATTTTTTTTAACAGTCAATCTTTTGGCTGTAATACCGGATTTTGGCCATCGGGGGCAGCATGACAAACAACACAGCAATACATTTAATCATTTCTAACATTTAAAAATATTTCTTTAAAATGTATAATAAATGCCATAATTTCTTTACATTAATAATTTACATGTTCAAATGTATTGTGCTATGTCACATTATTCCTTCTGATTATTTTAATATGAAACATCAGTATTCTTTTTAAATCATATTACATGAAAGTAATTTATACTGCTAACTATTCCAAAATTAATAGCATTTAAAATCCTGATATATATTCATATAAAAACCACAGCATATTTCATATTCAGTACTGCACTGCATCCCAAACATGAATATAATATATTTTATATTTCTAATAAATCCTGAATGCATGAATCATGTCTATGGTCCATATTCATAGGACATCTTGTTATTATATGTCTGAAAAATATAGAGATACAGAGGTTATTATTCCATGCATATTAATATTTCATATCTGTATATCTCTCTTTGAGAGGATAAAATATTCAGGATATCATTTAAAATGTCAATTAGATATGTACTTCTTAGATGCCTGGAATGAAATAGATAATTGTTAGAATGCTCATTTTAAATCCTAAAACATTCTATGCTTCCAAAATATATGTATACATACATACATTCATTTCTATGCAGTGTTTAAAATTATACAAAAATCCAGCAGATTATAGATTGTTATATAGTTATTTAGATTTTCAGGCTGTATAAAAAAAATTGAATTCAAGTAGTTACACTATAACATGTGTCTTTGCTGGTCAACTTTCATTGCTTCAATTACACAGCAGGGATCATTTTACAAGTAGTTGTAAAAAGTTATAATTTCTTGAACATGTTTGTAGCTTCAAACATACTCACAGACGGATCGGTTACACCTTGGGCAGGAAACCCATATATGGGCATGTACTTTTGAGGCTCCATCATGCTAATTTCCATTTCCTTGAAATTGTGAGCATCTCATTAAGCCTCAAAGACAGATTCCAGACACCCCGTCCCCACTCACTGTATGGGGTCATCTATCTGACAATCTATCCTTCTTTGAAGTTACCTTTATGATTCATCCTGTGTAACCAAAAACAGTGGGGCTAAATTTCTCACAGTGCCATTTGAAGTTTTTAGAAATTAAATTAATTATTTGATGTACACAGCCACAGATCTATTAAATAATAATAAGTATACCATCTAATAATATTTCAAATACCTTGACAAGTGTTAATGTAAACTTAGATTTGGGATATTTATTTTATAAGTGAAATGGCTTCTTTGAATATCACTAAGACCAGAAGTGACTTAATAATGATACTAATAGTCACCATTTTGACTGAGGGCAATGATCAAAATCAATTATATACATAAGGGCATTTTATAGACTGGAAGTGACCTAATAATGGCACTAATAGTCACCATTTTGACTAAGGGCAATGATCGAAATCAATGATATACATAAGGGCATTTTCAAGACTGGAAGTGACCTAATAATGGCAAAAGAGTCACCATTTTGATTAAGGGCAATGACCAAAATCAATGATATACATAAGGGCATTTTCGAGACCGGAAGTGACCTAATAATGGCAATAAGAGTCACCTTTTTGATTAAGGGCAATGACTGAAATCAATGATATACATAAGGGCATTTTCGAGGAGGGAAAAAGTCTCGATTATGATTGGCCAATACAGGCTATTTAAGTCTTAACACTACTAGCAGATGACATCTTGAAAAAGGCCCAGTTTGGGGCTGAAACGCGTCGCTATAGACAGTCACTGCTCAAGTCTGAAAATAGGGTAAGCCTATTCCTAATAGTCTCAATTTATTTTATCAGTATTGCACTATGTAATTTTTGTTTTCACAGGTATCAATTATATTCAATATTATATTGGATTTTTGGAGCTTCACCTTTTGGTTCAATATTGTTAATTTTTCATACTTCATTTTTTTATTTTTTACTTTAATTTTTTATTAATTTTTTGGAAACACTGGATACAACCTAATTAGGATTCACCACACTAGGAGTCTCCATTTGGACACATTGGATATTCACAGAGGACACTCATCAAGGACACTTATATTCACTTTGGACACTACAGGGAGTGCAGAATTATTAGGCAAGTTGTATTTTTGAGGATTAATTTTATTATTGAACAACAACCATGTTCTCAATGAACCCAAAAAACTCATTAATATCAAAGCTGAATAGTTTTGGAAGTAGTTTTTAGTTTGTTTTTAGTTATAGCTATTTTAGGGGGATATCTGTGTGTGCAGGTGACTATTACTGTGCATAATTATTAGGCAACTTAACAAAAAACAAATATATACCCATTTCAATTATTTATTTTTACCAGTGAAACCAATATAACATCTCAACATTCACAAATATACATTTCTGACATTCAAAAACAAAACAAAAACAAATCAGTGACCAATATAGCCACCATTTTTTGCAAGGACACTCAAAAGCCTACCATCCATGGATTCTGTCAGTGTTTTGATCTGTTCACCATCAAAATTGCGTGCAGCAGCAACCACAGCCTCCCAGACACTGTTCAGAGAGGTGTACTGTTTTCCCTCCTTGTAAATCTCACATTTGATGATGGACCACAGGTTCTCAATGGGGTTCAGATCAGGTGAACAAGGAGGCCATGTCATTAGATTTTCTTCTTTTATACCCTTTCTTGCCAGCCATGCTGTGGAGTACTTGGACGCGTGTGATGGAGCATTGTCCTGCATGAAAATCATGTTTTTCTTGAAGGATGCAGACTTCTTCCTGTACCACTGCTTGAAGAAGGTGTCTTCCAGAAACTGGCAGTAGGACTGGGAGTTGAGCTTGACTCCATCCTCAACCCGAAAAGGCCCCACAAGCTCATCTTTGATGATACCAGCCCAAACCAGTACTCCACCTCCACCTTGCTGGCGTCTGAGTCGGACTGGAGCTCTCTGCCCTTTACCAATCCAGCCACGGGCCCATCCATCTGGCCCATCAAGACTCACTCTCATTTCATCAGTCCATAAAACCTTAGAAAAATCAGTCTTGAGATATTTCTTGGCCCAGTCTTGACGTTTCAGCTTGTGTGTCTTGTTCAGTGGTGGTCGTATTTCAGCCTTTCTTACCTTGGCCATGTCTCTGAGTATTGCACACCTTGTGCTTTTGGGCACTCCAGTGATGTTGCAGCTCTGAAATATGGCCAAACTGGTGGCAAGTGGCATCTTGGCAGCTGCATGCTTGACTTTTCTCAGTTCATGGGCAGTTATTTTGCGCCTTGGTTTTTCCACACGCTTCTTGCGACCCTGTTGACTATTTTGAATGAAACGCTTGATTGTTCGATGATCACGCTTCAGAAGCTTTGCAATTTTAAGAGTGCTACATCCCTCTGCAAGATATCTCACTATTTTTTACTTTTCTGAGCCTGTCAAGTCCTTCTTTTGACCCATTTTGCCAAAGGAAAGGAAGTTGCCTAATAATTATGCACACCTGATATAGGGTGTTGATGTCATTAGACTACACCCCTTCTCATTACAGAGATGCACATCACCTAATATGCTTAATTGGTAGTAGGCTTTCGAGCCTATACAGCTTGGAGTAAGACAACATGCATAAAGAGGATGATGTGGTCAAAATACTCATTTGCCTAATAATTCTGCACACAGTGTATATATATATATATATATATATATATTTATTTATTTATTTTTTCTTGGACACTTATTTTTATTCACAGCTATATTATTTCCTCACAAATTTGATGATAGTTGTCTTGAGGAATTGACCAACCCCTAATCAATTGATCATAATTGGTTTTAAATGTTTTAATAGCTTTTATCTGTAATTCTGAATTGTGTATAGGGTACCCTACCATATGTTAAGTTTGTAATAAATTAATTTTTAACCTTGATATTTTAGCATATGTAGATACTTAAGACTTTTTTAGGCGCTCCCTTCTATTCATATCTATTATCTTTAAAATTTTAGGGATCTAATTTTGGGAGCTTGTATCTTGTAATGTTGGCGCTGTATACAAAATAATTTCATTTTAGTTTGAAATCAGTAAAGTGGTTGGTACATTGGTATAGGCCGTGGAAGGTATTCTCACTGGAATTACTTGAAAACATTAAAGGGACACTGAACCCAAATTTTTTCTTTTGTAATTCAGAAAGAGCATGCAATTTTAAGCAACTTTCTAATTTACTCCTATTTTCAATTTTTCTTCGTTCTCTTGCTATCATTATTTGAAAAAGAAGGCATCTAAGCTTTTTTTTGTTTCAGTACTCTGGACAGCACTCTTTTATTGGTGGATGAATTTATCCACCAATCAGCAAGGACAACCCAGGTTGATCACCAAAAATGGGCGGGCATCTAAACTAACATTCTTGCATTTCAAATAAAGATACCAAGAGAATGAAGAAAATTTGATAATAGGAGTAAATTAGAAAGTTGCTTAAAATTTCATGCTCAATCTGAACCACAAAAGAAATTTTTTGGTTACAGTGTCCCTTTAATAAGAGAGCAAAATCAGTCGTTGTGTGACTGTACTAGCCAATGCAATGGGAGGGGGCGGTGTTGAATCCTCATTAGAAGGCAGCCACCTGGGTATTTAACGGTCCAGATCTGGGTCCCATGGTCAATAACTCTGCATATTTAGGATCTTTTGCTTTCATATTTTTTAGTTCAATCAAATCTGAGGTTCATTTTGATAAATTGTGTAGAATTGTTGCAATAATTGGCGGATTATGCAGATCGCACTGAGATCCACAGATATTGCGACTTATTAGGTCGTTGCCTAGACACGCCCTCCATGGTTTCACTTTTGATCTGGTGAATGATAAAAAGTTGCCCAAATTGTCCCCCAAATAAAGTGAACAGACCTTTCAAATAAAAATAAAATATTAGCATTTTTATTTTTTTATTAAAAAACTGCACATAGCAATTAGAAGGGGTTAAAGTGAGAATAAATTTAAAAAAATGGCACTCAAAGTGCCTTTACATAGAGGTGAATGGGGACTGTGTTTTTATCTTAAATATATATGTATATGCTTATACATATATATATATATATTTATGTGTTAATATGTGTATATACACATATATATATGTATATATTCATATACCTATATATTTAATTATGGCTGCCCAACGCTGAGTGAATTGCCCCCTGCGCTGTGCTAGGTGGTTTTCAGTGTCTGACGGCATGATTACGAGGCTCCCATTGAAGCCTATGGAACAGCTAATCCACTTCCTGGTAATTTCCCGATTTGACTACTGTAATTACTTACCTCTCTCCCGCCTCTCTTCCCTTCAATCCATCCTAAATACATCTGCAAGGCTAATCCACCTCTCTCGACGCTCTGTTTCTGCTGCACCTCTCTGTGAGTCCTTTCACTGGCTCCCCATTCACAGCAGAATTAAATTCAAAATTCTCACCCTGACCTACAAAGCCCTCACCAACGCTGCCCCACCCTACCTGTCCTCACTCATCAACAAATATACCCCAACCCGCCCCCTAAGATCCAACAATGACCTGCTTCTTGCATCCTCTACCATCAACTCCTCTGATGCTAGACTACAGGACTTCTCTCGTGCGGCATCAACCCTCTGGAACGCACTCCATCGAGCTGTCAGAGTTTCCCCTATCCTCTCCTCCTTTAAACGTTCCATAAAGACCTTTTTGTTCAGGGAAGCTTATCACCCGACTCATTAACAAACTAACTTCACTTACCCAACAAGTTACCCTCATCTATCTCCTCACTAATATCATTCTCACCTTTGCAGTCCCCACCTCCTGTTTCCCATCCTCCCACCCATCTAGATTATATGTTCCCACGGGAATAGGGCCCTCATTTCCCCCTGTATTTGTCTGTAAAATGGTGTCTCTTATTGTATTGTTTCTCTGTTGTACTTTTATCCTTGTACCCATGGGCAGCGCTGCAGAATCTGTAGGCGCTTTATAAATAAAGAATAATAATAATAATGATAAAGCACGCTCTCGTGAGCAAAAGACTTCCAGGCAATGTGACCACAAGGTCGTGTTTGCATTTCGCCTCACTTGTAACACATGCACTGGTATTACTGAGTTGAGCGGTAATATTGCACTCACGAGGGAGTAATATTGCCCTTCACTCGTAATCTAGCCTATAGTGTAGTATTTTATTAATATAGACAGTGGAGGCTCCTCCAGTTGTGCACATTCGCACGTGAACCCCCCAGGGGGCAAGGAGGAAAAAAAATTGAGCCAAAAAAAAAAAAAAAATCAGCCAAAAAAAAATTTGTTTATTTTTTTTTTTTTTTTATTAGTGTGTGTGTTATTATATTGTTTAAACATGATGTAGGCTCTGTTTACTAGCTCATCCTGTAGGCTGTAGGACCGGTACAGCAGTACCACACCATTTACCATTATAGTAGTAAGTCAACTAGTCAAGATAGATTGAACTTGAAGCAGGAGGGAGCTAGGACCCAGGTGACCGCATCAGTCACTAGCATCTCCTCCTCGGGCTGCTGAGTCTCACTGCGCGAGTGCGCGCACTGTGCACACCAGACCAGACACTGTCACACTGATCGCACGTGCGATCAAGCAAAACCCTATCCTGCACAGTGATCTCTATGCATCACTGTGCAGGCGTTGCTCCTCCCAGCCCGGCACTGGTAATTGAGCCCTATTCGCACAGGCTGAAGTGTGCGAGCTGACTTCAGCCTGTGCTCTGGCTCCTCCCAGTCTGCCTGTCATGGGTGAGTCTCACCTCTGATACGCTACTAGCGTCATGTGACCGCCCTCACAAGGCTCCTCCCCCTCAACGGCGCGAAAATCTCATTGAGGAGATAGCCGTTGAGTGGAAAGGAGCTCTGTAACAACTAACAAGGTGTGTTGTCTTTATCCTAATTGTTGCTGCTGGTGCTAGCCAGCCTTTGGAAGCCTAAGGAGCACCCTGCTGCTAACTGATGTAGAGCAGGCAGTTAGCGTGGCATGACATTTTTCATTTTGCTTCTCCTGCACCCCTGCTTTTCTTCACAGTCTGTCTGTGAGTATCTGCAGAGGCAGTTAGCGCGGGAGCAGGGAGAAAGAATGCAGTGTCTTTTGAGTGGCAAACAGCAATATTTGAAGCTCTACTCTTCTTTGAGAGACTGTCACTGCCTGACCTGACCTTACTAAGCTAACTCTTTAGCGGCTGAGCCTGGCTGTTGTGATATCCCTGCAGTTTTCACTGCTCTCTGGCACATATCCTCCAGGCAACTGCTCAATACTTAAAGTGTTTAGTTTTGATGGAAATACAAAAACTAAATAAAAAAAAAAGTTTTAATAGAGACGTCATAAAAGTCAAATTATGTAACCCATATAGTATTTTCATGTTTAATCCTGAATTAACTCTTCATACACATTGTGACAGCAAGGTCCCTTATATGTACCAGCCACTGGCAATAAAAATGTGCTTTGGTTTTGGAATGTGCAGTTCTTAGCAGATATTTATCCTCCGCTGTATGTGGGAATATCTAAGCAGTTATTTTATTTGTGTAGTCGGTTATTTATTAGCTCAAGAGCAGCAGAGGTTGTCCGTGTCTCAGCCAACACCCCAGGGCAGGCAGTAGTAGTACTGTGTGTGTTTGTGTGAAGAATAATTACACTGATACTGAATGAGGTAAGAGGGGGCTGTAAATAATGTGTGCTGCCATGCAGGACAGGACATAAAGGCTCCCAGCAGAACTCATCATGCTTTTTTAACCCTTATGCTCCTGTTAGAAATGGTTGTTATGCTGTGAAAAATGCTTAGTATATATATATATATATATATATATATATATATATATATATATATATATATATATATATACATATACACTTTCTAAAAGGGTGTCCCTCTTTGGAAGTTTGAAATATTGGAAGGTATGTTGTTTTAATAGAATGATGACTTAACTACAGTATTCAGGAATCAAATGTTTATAAAAACATTAAAAATGCTTAATAACCACAAGTTACTAGTGCAGCATGTTTTCTTGTGCTGGTGGGGTTTCCTTCAATATTTCAAATTACTTTTATCCTAATTTGCAGTGCAATCAGTCTGTAACAGTATTTTGTTATACATGGTCTATGAAAAGTCCCACAGTAAACTAAAGGGTGATATATTTTTATATATATATATATATATATATTTATATATGTGGTATGCATGCATATGAGTGTGTGTGTTGTGTGCATATGTGTGTGTTGTGTGCATATGTGTGTGTGTTGTGTGCATATGTGGGTGTGTTGTGTGCATATGTGGGTGTGTTGTGTGCATATGTGGGTGTGTGTGTTGTGTGCATATGTGTGTGTGTGTGTTGTGTGCATATGTGTGTGTGTGTGTGCATATGTGGGTGTGTGTGCATATGTGGGTGTGTGTGTTGTGTGCATATGTGGGTGTGTGTGTTGTATGCATATGTGTGTGTGTGTTGTGTGCATATGTGTGTGTGTGTGTTGTGTGCATATGTGGGTGTTGTGTGCATATGTGGGTGTGTGTGTTGTGTGCATATGTGGGCATGTGTGTTGTGTGCATATGTTGGTGTGTGTGTTGTGTGCATATGTGGTTGTGTGTGTTGTGTGCATAACACAGCTTAGTTATGTACATACCTCACACACAAACTTTAACAACACACAGTAATACACATAACACACTGCCCTCACCTTGTTCCTAAGGATGTGTTAAGGTAACTGGCAGAGTGTGTGTATGTATGTGTATATATATATATATATATATATATATATACACACACACACACGCACATTAAAATGGGCGGAGCCATCTGAGGGGCGGGGCTAGTGCTCCCCCAGCTTCAAAAGTCACCAGCCGCCACTGAATATAGATCAAGAAAACTCACAAAAAATCCCAAGCCTCCTTAAGAGTTCAACTCACAATAAAAGAAGTAATGTATGAGGAATCACCAGCATTTAAATTTAGTGCAGGCACTCCAAGATATCCTCCACAGGCACTGCAATGTCCTGAATATACCAGTCAGTTGTTCGATACTCGGCTCTTTCAGTGATATTCTTTCTCTCACAGTGAATTTGCCAATTTGCTGATAGTGTCCAAAAGTAACTATATACTTCAGGCAATCCAGCTATTTGCGGAAAATTCGTCACATACAGTTCAGCTCACATGTTTACCGAGATAACGTAAGAGGAGCGTGCCTTACATGTTTCACAAGTAAACTCACCTTTAAGGAACGCAAACACGATCAAAAGATTGCATCGTTTTTTTGCTTTCAAATCCATATTACATGTGGTGTGGTGTTTAAATTACCGCAAATTTATTTCTGAGAATTTGCAGTAATTTACACTCCCCTTATGTTCTATGGGTAGCATGAAGCAGCAATGTGCACTCGTATTACAAGCTGTGATCGCTCAAACGAAATTGTATTTTACACTCAAACTTTTTACACGACTTGAAAGTTCATTTAAAGAGTTTGGCCGGAGGAAAAAGTTAACTATACTATTACCAACTAAACCAACACATCCCCACATTGCAAAGTACCCCACTACACTATTAACCCCAAATCTGTCGTACCCCCATCGCAAAGTACTCCACTACACTATTAACCCCCAAAGCGACACCACCCCACATCACAAAGTACCCCCTACAATATTAAACCTTAATCTGCCCCAACCCCCAGTGCAAAGTACCCGCTACACTATTAATTCTTAAACAGTCACACCCCCATCACAATGTACCAGATACACTATTAACCCCTAAACCGACACCCCCACATTGCAAAGTACCCCCTACACTATTAACCCCTAATCCCCCACACCCATCACAAAGTACCGCGCTACACTATTAACCCCTAATATGCAAACATCCCCATCACAAATTACCCCCTAACCTCCTAACAGCTAACCCCCCAGACACCCCTAACGTAACACCCCCTAAGGTAACAAAAAGAAAATAAACATCACCTTACGTATCTGAACCCACCTTTTTCTTAAAAAAAAAAAACCTACATCAGGTGGCAGCTCGTGTGTAGGGCCCACTTATTATTCATAATTTTTAGTTGCCTTTTTTATACATCGTACCATGCTTTAGTGCTACAGAATATGTTGGCACTCTACTTTTGCAAATACATATAGAGAGATGCGCACTCACAGGAACAAACAACCAGCTCAATACCATTGTTAGCCTGTTCTATGGCGATTTACCACCTGGGTGCAACTTCTTTTAGCCCAGTAATGCTTTTCACAGAGTAGAACTTTCCTGTAGTATATCAGACTGATCCCGCCTATTACGGTCAGTTCAGCGCAGAAATACCAGGCAATTCCTCTCTGAACAAGGAACACAGCAACCCCAGACGATCATTTTGGCCTTCATTGGGCCTCATCAGTGAGGTATGGCAGTATTCCTCTAGGCACACTGAGCAAGGAGTCCACGTCTGCTTGCCCCTTTTTTCCCTTAGGGAGACTAAATACACATAGAGAGTAGTGCACTCACAGGAATGAACAAGCAGCTCAATACCATTGTTTGCCTGTTCTATGGCGATTTACCACCTGGGTGCAACTTCTTTTAGCCCAGTAATGCTTTTCACAGAGTAGAATTTTCCTGTAGTATATCAGTCTGATCCTGCCTATTATGGTCAGTTCAGCGCCAAAATACCAGGCAATTAATCTCTGAACAAGGAACACACAACCCCAGACGATCGTTTTGGCCTTCATTGGGCCTCAGCAGTGACGTATAGCAGTATTCCTCTACTTTTGCAAGACGGTTATCAATTTGTAAGAGGACTACATGGCAGCACTGCCATGTAGTGCTTTAGACCCTGGTTTCTCAACAGCCGGCCGTGGTCCAGTACCGGGCCTTGACAGCCCTGCTGGTGTGCCATAACCCAACGTGTACATAAGGAGTATACGGCAGGCCAGTCAGAAGGCCATTGCGCATGTGTACTGTGTGCATGTAGCGGCAGTTCAGTGGGAGAACAGCATAAGACAAGTAGCATACACTGCAGGTAAGTAATTGATACCAGCCCACTGACACCAATGAGCCGATTGACACCAATGAAAGTGTTTGTATCTATATCTATATATTTATACACACACACACAGAAATAGTAGGAACTGCACTCTCACTAACCAAAAATGACAACAACCAGGGTGCCGGTAGGGGCTATAAATAGAAAGTATACAGACACCACTCGCTGGGTTTCAGACAAACTTCAGTATTTCTTCTGGTTTGTCTGAAACCCAGCAAGTGTGGCCTGCATGTTGGGATGATTCCCACGGACGGCATCCGTGTTCCTTTGGAAAATCCACAGATCAGGCACAATAGGGGTACAAGTTCCCACACAGAGTGCAGTGAGCACCAGATCTGCACAGAAGCCCCCTTTATCCCCGGGTCCGGACACAGATGCCTCAGGAGGGGGAGGGGCAAAAAGAACCGCAGAAAAAGACAAAACAATGGTATATAACTTAAGCTCACGCCCCCTGACAATTGATGAACTAAAAGTACTTAATAGGGGTTTATCACTTGTGCCTACACTAAGGTGTGATTTATTTGATCTTTGTGTAGCAGTATTCCTCTACTTTTGCAAGACGGTTATCAATTTGTAAGAGGACTACATGGCAGCACTGCCATGTAGTGCTCTAGACCCTGGTTTCTCAACAGCCGGGCCGTGGTCCAGTACCGGGCCTTGACAGCCCTGCTGGTGTGCCATAACCCAACGTGTACATAAGGAGTATACGGCAGGCCAGTCAGAAGGCCATTGCGCATGTGTACTGTGTGCATGTAGCGGCAGTTCAGTGGGAGAACAGCATAAGACAAGTAGCATACACTGCAGGTAAGTAATTGATACCAGCCCACTGACACCAATGAGCCGATTGACACCAATGAAAGTGTTTGTATCTATATATATATATTTATACACACACACACAGAAATAGTAGGAACTGCACTCTCACTAACCAAAAATGACAACAACCAGGGTGCCGGTTGGGGCTATAAATAGAAAGTATACAGACACCACTCGCTGGGTTTCAGAAAAACTTCAGTATTTCTTCTGGTTTGTCTGAAACCCAGCAAGTGTGGCCTGCATGTTGGGATGATTCCCACGGACGGCATCAGTGTTCCTTTGGAAAATCCACAGATCAGGCACAACAGGGGTACAAGTTCCCACACAGAGTGCAGTGAGCACCAGATCTGCACAGAAGCCCCCTTTATCCCCGGGTCCGGACACAGACGCCTCAGGAGGGGGAGGGGCAAAAAGAACCGCAGAAAAAGACAAAACAATGGTATATAACTTAAGCTCACGCCCCCTGACAATTGATGAACTAAAAGTACTTAATAGGGGTTTATCACTTGTGCCTACACTAAGTTGTGATTTATTTGATCTTTGTGTAGCAGTATTCCTCTACTTTTGCAAGACGGTTATCAATTTGTAAGAGGACTACATGGCAGCACTGCCATGTAGTGCTCTAGACCCTGGTTTCTCAACAGCCGGGCCGTGGTCCAGTACCGGGCCTTGTCAGCCCTGCTGGTGTGCCATAACCCAATGTGCACATAAGGAGTATACGGCAGGCCAGTCAGAAGGCCATTGCGCATGTGTACTGTGTGCATGTAGCGGCAGTTCAGTGGGAGAACAGCATAAGACAAGTAGCATACACTGCAGGTAAATAATTGATACCAGCCCACTGACACCAATGAGCCGATTGACACCAATGAAAGTGTTTGTATCTATATATATATATTTATACACACACACACACAGAAATAGTAGGAACTGCACTCTCACTAACCAAAAATGACAACAACCAGGGTGCCGGTAGGGGCTATAAATAGAATGTATACAGACACCACTCGCTGGGTTTCAGACAAACTTCAGTATTTCTTCTGGTTTGTCTGAAACCCAGCAAGTGTGGCCTGCATGTTGGGATGATTCCCACGGACGGCATCCGTGTTCCTTTGGAAAATCCACAGATCAGGCACAACAGGGGTACAAGTTCCCACACAGAGTGCAGTGAGCACCAGATCTGCACAGAAGCCCCCTTTATCCCCGGGTCCGGACACAGACGCCTCAGGAGGGAGAGGGGCAAAAAGAACCGCAGAAAAAGACAAAACAATGGTATATAACTTAAGCTCACGCCCCCTGACAATTGATGAACTAAAAGTACTTAATAGGGGTTTATCACTTGTGCCTACACTAAGGTGTGATTTATTTGATCTTTGTGTAGCAGTATTCCTCTACTTTTGCAAGACGGTTATCAATTTGTAAGAGGACTACATGGCAGCACTGCCATGTAGTGCTCTAGACCCTGGTTTCTCAACAGCCGGGCCGTGGTCCAGTACCGGGCCTTGACAGCCCTGCTGGTGTGCCATAACCCAACGTGTACATAAGGAGTATACGGCAGGCCAGTCAGAAGGCCATTGCGCATGTGTACTGTGTGCATGTAGCGGCAGTTCAGTGGGAGAACAGCATAAGACAAGTAGCATACACTGCAGGTAAGTAATTGATACCAGCCCACTGACACCAATGAGCCGATTGACACCAATGAAAGTGTTTGTATCTATATATATATATTTATACACACACACACATAAATAGTAGGAACTGCACTCTCACTAACCAAAAATGACAACAACCAGGGTGCCGGTTGGGGCTATAAATAGAAAGTATACAGACACCACTCGCTGGGTTTCAGAAAAACTTCAGTATTTCTTCTGGTTTGTCTGAAACCCAGCAAGTGTGGCCTGCATGTTGGGATGATTCCCACGGACGGCATCAGTGTTCCTTTGGAAAATCCACAGATCAGGCACAACAGGGGTACAAGTTCCCACACAGAGTGCAGTGAGCACCAGATCTGCACAGAAGCCCCCTTTATCCCCGGGTCCGGACACAGACGCCTCAGGAGGGGGAGGGGCAAAAAGAACCGCAGAAAAAGACAAAACAATGGTATATAACTTAAGCTCACGCCCCCTGACAATTGATGAACTAAAAGTACTTAATAGGGGTTTATCACTTTTGCCTACACTAAGTTGTGATTTATTTGATCTTTGTGTAGCAGTATTCCTCTACTTTTGCAAGACGGTTATCAATTTGTAAGAGGACTACATGGCAGCACTGCCATGTAGTGCTCTAGACCCTGGTTTCTCAACAGCCGGGCCGTGGTCCAGTACCGGGCCTTGTCAGCCCTGCTGGTGTGCCATAACCCAATGTGCACATAAGGAGTATACGGCAGGCCAGTCAGAAGGCCATTGCGCATGTGTACTGTGTGCATGTAGCGGCAGTTCAGTGGGAGAACAGCATAAGACAAGTAGCATACACTGCAGGTAAATAATTGATACCAGCCCACTGACACCAATGAGCCGATTGACACCAATGAAAGTGTTTGTATCTATATATATATATTTATACACACACACACACAGAAATAGTAGGAACTGCACTCTCACTAACCAAAAATGACAACAACCAGGGTGCCGGTAGGGGCTATAAATAGAATGTATACAGACACCACTCGCTGGGTTTCAGACAAACTTCAGTATTTCTTCTGGTTTGTCTGAAACCCAGCAAGTGTGGCCTGCATGTTGGGATGATTCCCACGGACGGCATCCGTGTTCCTTTGGAAAATCCACAGATCAGGCACAACAGGGGTACAAGTTCCCACACAGAGTGCAGTGAGCACCAGATCTGCACAGAAGCCCCCTTTATCCCCGGGTCCGGACACAGACGCCTCAGGAGGGAGAGGGGCAAAAAGAACCGCAGAAAAAGACAAAACAAAGGTATATAACTTAAGCTCACGCCCCCTGACAATTGATGAACTAAAAGTACTTAATAGGGGTTTATCACTTGTACCTACACTAAGGTTTCAGACGCAATTGTTAAAAGATTTTTTTAAGGATAAAGGGGATTATATCTCTAAATTCTTTAAAACTTCAAGTGCCTTTGAACCCCCCAACACACACTCCTCTATCAAGACATTCCATCATATATGTACTTCTTCTATCACTGAGCAGTATAAAGCCATTCCCCTCGGTAGAGATAATCTGAGCAAGGATGAGAGACAGGCCATTAAATCCCTCTTGACTGACAGGGATATAGTCATCAGACCGGCGGACAAGGGTGACACAGTTGTATTGGATTATATCCAATATAAACTTGAGGCACTTAGACAATTACGGGACATGACTACTTATCATCAATTGTCTACTAATCCAACCAGGGTCTTCAAAAAACACATTGATGATTTTTTTGGTCTGGCCCACGTGTAATTGATGATGATGTAATTGGCTATCTGACAGTGGATCATTCGGTTTGCCCAATTTTGTATCTCTTACCTAAAATTCACAAGTTGCTTGATAGCCCCCCAGGTAGACCAATTGTGTTGGCCAGGGGGTCACTCTTACAGCCCTTGGCGGAATTTATTTATTTTTACCTTTCAACCGGTGATACAAAATACCCCATCTCATCTGCAAGATTTGTTTGAATTGATAAATCTGTTGAAGCATATTGAAGACATAAAATATACTGACATTTTAGTTACCATGGACGTGGTAAGTTTATATACTGTTATACCACATGCACATGGGGTTGAAATGGTTAGACAATTGCTAACTGACAATGGTCATTATATTGGTCCTCAGATTGATTTTTTACTCCATCTTGTGGAATTCTGCCTGGAGAAAAAAAATATTTCTTTTCGAAAACGAATATTATTTACAAACAATGGGGACGGCAATGGCCCCATCTGATGCCAATATTTACATGTCTATGTATAAACAAAATATTTTCTACAGGCAGAATCCCATAAAATGTTATCGTCGTTATATAGACGATGTCTTTTTGATCTGGAGTGGTACCCCTGAAGCCCTCTTGGAATGGGTTAACAGTCTAAATGGTCTTGAGTTTACCATCAGGTTGAGACCCTGAGTGGGTACAAACTGCAGACCACCTTATTTCAGAAAGCTACTGATAGGAATTCCATCCTGCATTATAGTAACTTTCACCCCAAATTTCAAAAAGATGGGGTCAGTTCCTCACAGCTCCTGCGGGTTGTCCGCAACAATACCGACGACTCCCGTAAAGATAAGCAACTAGGAGAGATGTCCCAAAAATTTCTACAGAGGGGGTACCCATTATCCTTGATTGAGCAACAAAGTTTGAAAGCGAGAGAGTGGACACAGGATGCACTTACAATAAGGAAAACAGCTGATGGGCCGTCTACTACTTACACTACTTACACTCCTGGCTCAAAACTGCTAACTACCACCATCAAGAAAAATTGGATGGTGATCTCTAAGGACACAAGCCTTCCTTTCCTTGACTCTCTGGCACCACACATGGTATATAGAAGACCGAGCAACCTGAGGGATCTTCTGGTATTGAACAATCCAATACATTGTTATGAGAAACAAGTGTGGCTACCCAAGGGTAAGCCAGGATGCTACAGATGCGGAAATTGTGTGACGTGTAACAGTTTAATTACTGGCAACACGTTTCAACACCCACATACCAACAGACGTTTTAAGATTAAGCACAGATTGACTTGTACCTCAGAGTTTATAATATATGCCATCATCTGTTCATGTTCGATCTACTACATTGGCAAGACAGTGACGTCCTTTAGGGAACAGCTTGCCAATCACAAGACGGCAATACACCAGGCACTGGACAGGGGACGCTCAGATCAGCCTGTGGCACATCACATTCTGACTGCTGGACATTCTATTTTGTCTATGCAAACAATATTTATTGATCACGTGGCTCTATTATGGTTGGAAGCCCGATAATCAACCTGGACACGGTCACCCCTCAAGGACTCAATACAAATATTGACTTTGGTTGCTGCTATAGGGCCAAATAATTAGCCCTGTGTGGGAGTCGTCCTCACAAGTTTCTACATACTTCTTGATGACATGATGTGTTAACTCTTTACCCCCTACTGATGTGGGCTTCCCTTATATGAATTATGGAGTTTAATCTCCTTAATGTACTAAGTTTGCCTTGAAACCACATTGGGTATAGAGGGCAAGACAGTATGACAATCTGTTGATGTTTAATAGTTCATCTAATTTGAGCAACAGTGTACATTTAGATATCACCTTTTAGTTTGTCCCTTATGGACGCTTATGTTTAGCACTTTATGGTTATATGGTGTGTTATTTAATTTATGCCCATATCTGTCAGCCATCTCATGCTGTCACACCTCCAACTCCGTCTACTAACACGGTTGAGATGCAACTGTGTTAGACGGTCTCCATGACAACCGGTCACGCTAATGACGACGTGGGCATATACCGCGTGATGATGTCACCTGTATACGTCTTTACCAACAGCGCCTGTAGTGTTCAGTGGGACGTGTGTGGGGAAGGCGTGTGCAGCATAAGCTGCCTGATTGGCTTACATATTTCTAAAGGTGGGTATTTAGGTGAGGGGTTTGCATTCTGTTTGTTATGTCTGTTTTGAAAAAGGCTCCTGTGAGAGCCGAAACGTTTGGTTTTCTGGTCATTTCTATCACCATTAAATACGGTTGAAAAAAGTCCTGTTGTGTCTGCTCCGTGGATTTTCCAAAGGAAAACGGATGCCGTCTGTGGGAATCATCCCAATTCTCTGTTATGCATTTATTGGTGGAGCCCCAGGTGGCTGGCTAATTTGGAGTGTGCCGTTTCCCTTAAAATTTTGTATATATATATATATATATATATATATATATATATATATATCTGAATGACACATCCAGCTAAAATTTACCGGGCGCGGAACCACTTAACAAGAAGTGGTGGGAGAGGAGGGAGGAAGAGGAATTTGGAAGAGGGAGGGGGGAATAATGTTGGGAATGGGATCTAGGAGGGGGAGACACACTATTGAGAGGGTGGGCAGCTACACTACAGAAAAAGTTTGATTTATATAAAAATGGAAATTTTTTTGAAAGTGGGTACTGGCAGACAGCTTACAGTACCCAAAATGGTGGCTAATAGTGAGAGCTGTTTGGAGGGTTCAGGAAAGATGGGTGGTAAGGGGGGGTCCTACCCTGCAGAAGATATATAATTAAAAAAAAAAAAAAAAAAAAACCTTTTATTTTTATGCTGGCAGACTTTCTGCCAGTACTACAGTACTAAAGATGGCAGTGACAATAGTGAGGTGGGGGAGGGAAGAGAGCTGTTTGAGAGGGGTCAGGGAGGGATTAGGGGTGGGATGTGTCAGGTGGGAGGCTGATCTCTACACTAAAGCTAAATTTAACCCTTCAAGCTCCCTACAAGCTACCTAATTAACCCCTTCACTGCTGGGCATAATACAAGTGTGGTGCACAACGGCATTTAGCGACCTTCTAATTACCAAAAATCAAAGCCAAAGCCATATATGTCTGTTATTTCTGAACAAAGGGGATCCCAGAGAATCATTTACAACCATTTGTGCTATAATTGCACAAGCTGTTTGTATATAATTTCAATGAGAAACCTAAAGTTTGTAAAAAAGTGAACCATTTTTTTTTTATTTGATCGCATTTGGCAGTGAAATGGTGGCATGAAATATACCAAAATGGGCCTAGATCAATACTTTGGGTTGTCTACTACACTAAAGCTAAAATTAACCCTAAAAACTACCTGAGAAACCTAAAGTTTGTGAAAATTTAGTAAAAAAGTTAACGATTTGTTTTATTTGATTGCATTTGGCGGTGAAATGGTGGCATGAAATATAACAAAATGGGCCTAGATCAATACTTTGGGTTGTCTACTAAAAAAAATATATACATGTAAAGGGCAGGGGTCAAGTCCTACAAAAAAAAGTGTGGAAACTCGCCAAGACTTCCAACCCCCCTATCACAATTAATATTGTTTTAAATATATATATATATATATATATATATATATATATATATACACACACACACACACTGTGTATATATATATATATATATATATATATATATATATATATATATATAATCTATACACTTTGGTTAATGAAAGCAAAATAAATCCAATGAAGGGTTGCCTTTGGGCCTGAGACCCCTCCTCTGTCACAGAGTCTCACCCACTTAAGGTGCAATAGTCCTATTTCTGCTGAGGAGAGCTAAATAACCCCAGAGCAAGCCACACAGAAATATAATCACCATGTGTTCCACACAGTAATGGGTGATCACACAACAGGGCCACTGACAGGCTTACATTTAGTGTATTGTAGGAAGTGTTACTACCCATTACTAGAGGATCTCATATCCCTCTAACTAGACTGTGTTCCATCTCCTCCCACCAGCAGCAGCAGTGCTTACTGAAGTGTTTCTGTTCTCTGTCCAGAGGGAACTTAGTTCCTCCTGCAAAAATAGTGCAGGAACTCCGTTCCCACGTGTTCCTGCTTGACTTGACCCCTGGTAAAGGGTTATTCAGGAATACCTGAGAGATATCAGTGTTAAAATGTAACTCATGCAAATTTAAAAAAATAAATAAATTGGAAACAGCTAAGTGCTAATTGTACTAATTGCCCTATAACTTGCAAAAAAACAAAAAAAAAACATGTAAACATTGGGTATTTCTAAACTCAGGGCAAAATTTAGAAACTATTTAGCATGGGTGTTTTTTGGTGGTTGTAGATGTGTAACAGATTTTGGGGGTCAAAGTTAGAAAAAGTGTGCTTTTTTCAATTTTTTCTTCATATTTTATCATTTTTTTATAGTAAATTATAAGATATGAAGAAAATAATGGTATCTTTAGAATGTCCATTTAATGGCAAGAAAAACGGTATATAATATGTGTGGGTACAGTAAATGAGTAAGAGGAAATTTACAGCTAAACACAAACATTGCAGAAATGTAAAAATAGCCCTGGTCCCAAACGGTAAGAAAATTGAAAAGAGCTGTGGTCACTAAGGGGTTAATCTGTTACTTCAAAAGGAAACATGGTCAGGCTTGATGGTTCATTTGATTCTTACATGATATTGATATTTGTATTACTTAGTATCCAGAATATAAACAGACCTTTAGTTTAGAAAATAGAATAATATGAAATAAAGAAAGAATGGCCGCATTATTTGACATAATTTGCACATGTTTATATAATTTCAGACACAAGCTTACTGTATTTTTGCTGCCAGACAATGTTTGGTATCAATGGCTTAACAACTAGCTTAGTTTAAGATAATATATATATATTTATTTGTCTTTATGCCATTCTTACCCTTTCACATTTGATAAATATTTGTGAAAATGAAGAATAAGACAAAATGATATAAAGATTGAAAACTGTTGTATTTCTTTACATCCTTATGCAAACATTAAAATTATGAGGCAGAACTGATTGTGCTGTGGAAGGGAGACTATTGTAAGCCCTTCTATAATTAGCAACTACTAATTTAGTCTGAGACAAACTATTTCACAGGAAATTATTATGTTTAATACTGCCAAGTCTGTAAGAGCAATAATAAAGGAATGAAACATAGGGTTCAGGAGAGGTTTTGGTGTTTGACAGCTTAAAAAAAATAGAGTCAGAAAGAAAATACATGAACTGATTAGTAACTTTGTTTGATGCCAAAAACTTATAATTGAACATAGATATACAGAGAAAAAAATGCTTGATGAAAATTAGAGGTAATTAGTATTTCTTCCTTAAATATGTTCATTATTAAAAAAGATGTGTATATAAAATGATTATTTTAGCTTTATGTACTGACAGCAACTTATTTTATGCTGGCAAGAGATAATTACTGTCAGCCTCTCCCGTAATTCTATATAGTAGCTTTAGTTTTCAAGTGGGTTTAAACAAATTAACGTATTAGAAAGGATAAAGTATGAAGCAATGTTAGCACTTCCCTTCAGGTGCTCGCTGCCAGCCCCGGTTCTCCCAAACTGTGTATAGAAGCAGAAAGTGTTGAAAGTGGTGGCGCTGTGTCACCTCCAGGGAACCAAGCTGCCCACGTCCACTGAGTCAACCTTGTTGCTTTCCCCTCCAAATTAAAAGAGCTCACAATAGTGTAGCAGATTTCAGACAATGTGGTAGGTGCACAAACTGGTTATATTCACGAGATTGCAGTTAAAAGAAGCCTTTTATTAAAATCATCACAAAGGTGTCTTCAGGTGCAGCTTCAGGTTTTATTTAAAACTAGGTTCCAACCCTTGCTCCTTCTCTCTCTCCCCCTCTCTTTTGCGCTCTCTCTGTCCCGTCCCTCTTCTGCTCTCTCCCCCCTCTTTTGCTCTCTCTCTCCCCCTCTTTTGCTCTCTCTCTCCCCCTCTTTTGCTTTCTCTCCCCCCTTTTTTGCTCTCTCTCCCCCCTCTCTTTTGCTCTCTCCCCCCCTCTCTTTTGCTCTCTCTCCCCTCTCTTTTGCTCTCTCTCCCCCCTCTTTTGCACTCTCTCCCCCTCTCTTTTGCTCTCTCTCTCCCCCCTCTTTTTCTCTCTTCCCCCTCCCTCTTTTGCTCTCTCCCCCTCTCTTTAGCGCTCTCTCCCCCCTCTATTTAGCGCTCTCTCGCCCTTCTATTTTGCACTCTCTCCCCCTTCTCTTTTGCGCTCTCTCTCCCTCTTCTCTTTTGCACTCTCTCTCCCCCTCTTTGACGCTCTCTCTCTCTCCCCCTCTCTTTTGAGCTCTCTCCCCCTCTTTTGTGCTCTCTCTCCTCTCTCTCTTTTGCTGTCTCTCTTCCTCTCTTTTGCTCTCTCTCTCCCCCCCTCTCTTTTGCTCTCTCTATGCCCCTCTTTAGAGCTCTCTATCTCTTATGGCGCATCCGGCCCCGTCTGGCCCACCCACGCCCACTCCACGCCAGATGCCAGGTGAGGTAGGCCAAGTGTGTTTGTCCTCGCACACAGTCTCTACTGCGCATGACAGCTTCGAACAAACACACTTAGCCTTTATTATATAGGATACAGCTCAACGTGTTTCGGCTAAAAGAAGCCTTTATCAAGAGCGTAAAGTTAAGTTGGAAAAATGGTTGAAGTAAATGTTTGCTGCTTGAAAATAACTATTTCTATTACATAAATAGAGACATAATGGACCAATTAAAAAAGGGAATTCAGCACTCTTTTTTTATTCATATAAAAATATACTTTATTATCATAAGGTTTTTACCCTTTTTATACAGTTGAAAAAAAAAAGTTTAGAAAAACCCCTATATTCAATGCATTAATACCAACATGAAAAAATAAATAAAAAACATACAAAGACTTATTTAAAAGAATCCTGGTTACACCCACACACGCTACATAGTAATACTCTGCTAGGAATCCGCAACACCCCAGCTGCACAGAGACCCTTCAAACAGTAAAAGAGAGTAGCGTCTGGACAGGTTACAAGAATGCCAGAGGTGATATCCCTTTAAACAAGGACGAAAAAAATATTAAATCTTAAAGGCATATCCTCTGTTAAAAATGCATTGCGACAATTGGCTAACATAGAACACACAAATATATAAAAATCACATTGTGCCTAAATTGAGAAATTTTACCCTATCAGAATCATATTTTAATATTTGTGGGAGGAACTCATGGATATTTCTAGGTATTATTTCTTCAATCACCAATCTTTCTTTTTTTAGGGCTTTCCTTTCTGATCTACAGAGATTGCCATTCACTATTTGTAAGCACTATACTTACCTGCGTGGTCGCCGAGCAGCAGCACTAACTTTCCCGGGTGTGCTAAGTCTGAGTTTGGGCTTGTCAGGCAGGGTAACCTCCATGCTATCCCCAGACGCATTATCCTTAGGCTTGCTAAACCATGCTCGTGCATGTAAGGCCACGCTAATAATTAAAGGAGTCATCAACAAGTTAGCATGCACACCTAAGGACAGCACCCAATCAAGTGGCATCCCTTTACATCATGATGACGTCACACACGGCTCTATAAAAGCCTCTGAAGCCCTTCACTCTCTTCTTGGTTATTCTAGTGACAAGTTATTAGTTCCCCTGCTCCCACTTACCACCTAGATGTTCCTGGTTCCTTCGCCTCCAATACTTATTGCCTGCTCTGTGCTGCATATAGTCCCCTGGCTCCTTGATCTCCGGTTACCTGATATGTCTCTGATTCTGCTTGCTCCTTGAGGCGTGACACATTCCTGGACTGTCTATCTGTTAATGACCTTGGCCTGGACTCTGACCTCTCTTTTGTCTGGCAGACTGTTTATCAGTTAACAAACGTGGCCTTCCTTCCTGATCCGGTTTGCAGCCTAGCCCTCTTGAGGATGGACTTTTTGGCAGACTTTGGCTTTCTTCTGACCTCATCTTCGAATCTTCCTTGACACTTAACCAGCCCTTGTGCCTACCTCCTCTCTAGCTAACATGTTGCACATCAGGTTATCTGGCAGACGTGTATGTAAGAGAGTGCTAAATGACTGCAAGTGGATTCCAACGCTACAACTCTCAGATAACTCTTAAATTATTTTTGTGTATGATGTTTGCTGTATATAACTCTCCACTGCCCTAACAAATACAGGGAGTGCAGAATTATTAGGCAAATGAGTATTCTGACCACATCATCCTCTTTATGCATGTTGTCTTACTCCAAGCTGTATAGGCTCGAAAGCCTACTACCAATTAAGCATATTAGGTGATGTGCATCTCTGTAATGAGAAGGGGTGTGGTCTAATGACATCAACACCCTATATCAGGTGTGCATAATTATTAGGCAACTTCCTTTCCTTTGGCAAAATGGGTCAAAAGAAGGACTTGACAGGCTCAGAAAAGTAAAAAATAGTGAGATATTTTGCAGAGGGATGCAGTACTCTTAAAATTGCAAAGCTTCTGAAGCGTGATCATCGAACAATCAAGTGTTTCATTCAAAATAGTCAACAGGGTCGCAAGAAGCGTGTGGAAAAACCAAGGCGCAAAATAACTGCCCATGAACTGAGAAAAGTCAAGCGTGCAGCTGCCAAGATGCCACTTGCCACCAGTTTGGCCATATTTCAGAGCTGCAACATCACTGGAGTGCCCAAAAGCACAAGGTGTGCAATACTCAGAGACATGGCCAAGGTAAGAAAGGCTGAAAGACGACCACCACTGAACAAGACACACAAGCTGAAACGTCAAGACTGGGCCAAGAAATACCTCAAGACTGATTTTTCTAAGGTTTTATGGACTGATGAAATGAGAGTGAGTCTTGATGGGCCCGTGGCTGGATTGGTAAAGGGCAGAGAGCTCCAGTCCGACTCAGACGCCAGCAAGGTGGAGGTGGAGTACTGGTTTGGGCTGGTATCATCAAAGATGAGCTTGTGGGGCCTTTTGGGGTTGAGGATGGAGTCAAGCTCAACTCCCAGTCCTACTGCCAGTTTCTGGAAGACACCTTCTTCAAGCAGTGGTACAGGAAGAAGTCTGCATCCTTCAAGAAAAACATGATTTTCATGCAGGACAATGCTCCATCACACGCGTCCAAGTACTCCACAGCGTGGCTGGCAAGAAAGGGTATAAAAGAAGAAAATCTAATGACATGGCCTCCTTGTTCACCTGATCTGAACCCCATTGAGAACCTGTGGTCCATCATCAAATGTGAGATTTACAAGGAGGGAAAACAGTACACCTCTCTGAACAGTGTCTGGCAGGCTGTGGTTGCTGCTGCACGCAATGTTGATGGTGAACAGATCAAAACACTGACAGAATCCATGGATGGCAGGCTTTTGAGTGTCCTTGCAAAGAAAGGTGGTTATATTGGTCACTGATTTGTTTTTGTTTTGTTTTTGAATGTCAGAAATGTATATTTGTGAATGCTGAGATGTTATATTGGTTTCACTGGTAAAAATAAATAATTGAAATGGGTATATATATATATATATTTTTTTTTTTTTAAATTATTTTTCTAATTTCAAATTACACAGTAAACAGTGCATTAGTGCTTTACATACAATAATCAATACAGTGCCCTTCTCGGGCTTTCGTTTCTACATTTAACTAACAATAACAAACATATGCTTCATAAAGATGTTATCCATTCTATTCTTTTCTATAACCTGTAATTCGCTAATTATTCTGTCCCTGGAAGTAAGGGCCGGTGAATATAGCTTAAAGTTTCCTATTACCCATCCGTTATTATATTAACATTTTTTCATATACCCAGGCGGGGAGGCACCCCATCCCTTAAGCGGTCAGTGATGACTTCGGTTTGTATGGGATCCCTTAGTGGTTCTTGTGAAATCTGTGGTGAGTGTAGTGATTCTTCCCATAGGAATCTAGCGTCATGGATAAAAGTCGATTTATTGCGTTTAATATAACCGTACTCCTCTAAATTCAGAAGCTCTGTCATCCTATCTAGCCACATAGCCTTTGTGGGGGTTTCCGGTGTTTTCCATGCCCGTGCTATTAGGGATCTAACACTATTCAGTCCTGTCTGTAGCAAAAAGGACTTCAGTTTACAAGAAGGTTTGGGGAGATCATTAAGTAATGCGGCTGTCATAGATATGTGTAGTTCATTGCCTAAAAGTAACTGGAAATGTGCTTCTACCTCTCTCCATAATGGTCGTACCTTGGGGCAAAGCCACCACATATGTACTAAGCTCCCTGCCTCTCCGCACCCCCTCCAGCACATTCGTGATGAGTCAGGATATATTGTGTTTAATCTCGTTGGTGTAAGATACCATCGTGTCAGGATTTTATAGTTCATTTCTAGTATCTGTGGTGAGGTTGAGGATTTCTTAGTAGTCGTGAATATTCTATGCCAGTCCATCTCAACCGGACCGGTCCTAATGTCCCCTGCCCATTTGGTTGTGTATAGCGGTAGTTGGGTTTTGTGGTGTGCAGTTAACAGTTTGCGTGATATAGAGAGGGAATGCCGTACTAGATTACCGATGTCGCATAAGTTTTCAAAGGGGGTGAGTGGCCTCAATAAGTCTTGTTTAAACTGTGTGGTCTGTATGAAATGATGCAGTTGAGCATATTTTAGCCACTTTGCATAGGTCCCATCTGCTACTTCCGTGAGCCTATTCCTTTCCCTGACTTTGCCTCCTTCAGTAAAACGGCATAGGGGGACCGTGTATCCCCATTCTGTTAACCTCTTAAAGCCCCTGTCTAGGCCTCCGACCATTTCTACATTAAGTACTATTGAGAATAACGGTGATCTACTAGTGGTAATATGGGGGTTGGATGCAATGATTTTGTCCCAATTTTTTAAAAAATGTTTGTGAGAATCTAGGAGTTGGCATTGTTGGGGTCTCAGGTTACTTGGAACCCAGCACAGAGCTTGCACATGTGGAACCTTTAGGATGTGCGAGTCTAGGGAGACCCAGGCTTTGCCATTGTGTGCTCCATGCCAGTCCAGCACTCTTTGTAGAGTAGCTGCGTTATAGTATTCCTCGATTTTTGGGAGTCCCAACCCCCCCAGATCTAATGATCTGTAGAGGGTGTTCCTGTTAACTCTGGGCTTACATGTACCCCAGATATAGGAATTGATTTTACTCTGTAGCCTTTGTAAATACCAGTTGGGAAGGTGCAATGGGAGGGCCTGTAGTATGTACAATATTCTTGGTAAAGTGGTCATTTTTATGGATTGGATTCTTCCCTACCATGAGAGTGGTTTTGTCTCCCACTCTGTCAGGTCTCTTAGTGTGTTACGTAGTAGAGTCTCATAGTTTTTATTAAAAAGGGTGGGTTAAGTGGGCGAGATATGAATACCCAAATATTTAATGGAGTCTGTAGTCATAGGGGGATTAGTGATGAAAGACCGCAGAATGTCGTCTCTGGGAGGGAAATGTTTAAGATTTCGGAAAGTTTGCCGAATTGATCTATTTCACTCATTACTGCCGGAATTGAGGATGTAGGGGACGAGACTGAAAACAGAACGTCGTCTGCATACATGGCAATTTTATAATCGTTGGGTCCTATTTGAATACCTCTAATGTTCTCATTCCCACGGACATGGGAAGCGAAGACCTCCATTGTCAGGATGAACAATATAGGAGACAGTGGGCAACCCTGGCGTGTACCATTTTGAATTGAAAAAGGGTCAGATAGCATGCCATTAGCTTTCACTCTAGCACTGGGGTGGGAATATAAACTGAAAATACGTGAAATCATGTTATTGCCGAACCCGAAGGAGCCTAAGGTTTCTTTAAGGAACCGCCAGCTCGTTCTATCGAACGCTTTTTCAGCATCCGTTGTTATATATACTGATTCAATTTGATGGCATTTGGCACATTCCATTAGGGAGATAGCCCTAATTGTGTTGTCACGGGCTTCCCTCTGTGGTATGAAGCCTACTTGGTCGACATGAATTAATTCACTCAGGATGGTGTTGATGCGGTTTGAGAGAATTTTGCTGAAAATTTTGATATCTGAATTTAACAAGGATATGGGGCGATAACTACCGGGTTCCTCTTGTGGTTTATCAGGTTTAAGGATAACAGAGATGTGCGCCTGTAGCATGTCCGTGGAAAATTTACCTGTGTCATCTATACTTTGAAATAAGGCTAAGAGGTGGGGTGTTAGCAGGTGTCTAAATGTCTTGTAATATTGGTTTTTAAAACCGTCTGGGCCTGGGCTTTTACCATTAGGGAGATGGGAAATTACTTTCTGAAGTTCCTGCATGGTAATTGGTCTTTCTAGGTCCGATTTCTGGTCCTGGGATAGTTGTGGTAATCCTGCTTTCTTTATATAGTCATGTATGTCTGTAGGCTGAGTCCCTAAGTCTGGGGTTTCGAGATTGTAAAGGTTTTTATAGAAACTACTGAATTGGTTTGCGATTCCTTTACTGTCATAAATCAATGTGCCATCGGCTGATTTGAGTTTATATATATGATTTAGCCCCCTTTTTGTTTTTAAGGCTCTCGCTAACAAAGGACCCACTCTATTGCCCTCATAGAAGAAGGATTTCCTTAATGCAAGGGCCCTTCTCTGTGCTTCCTTTAGTAATATGTTATTGATCTCTTTCCTAGTGGCTGTGAGGAGGGTTAGTAATTCAGAGTTTTTGGGTGAGTTTTTATGTTGTAATTCTAATCGTCGCAATTTATCATTTAGTTCCTGCATTGTGGTGTTATATATTTTCTTCAGTTGGGCTCTTATTTTAATGCATTCCCCCCTTATCACTGCTTTATGTGCCTCCCAGATCAGAAGGGCAGAGGACTCTGGTAAGCTATTAAATTGGAAATATTCAGATATAGAGGTCGTTAAAGACTGGGTTGTTGGGGGGTGATGTAGCATATGGTCTTCTAACCGCCATGAATATGGTTGGATTGGGGAGTCCAGCCAATTTAATTCAAGTGAGATCAGGGAGTGGTCTGACCAAGGTGTCGGGACTATATCAGTATCTAATGTTAGGGACAGTCCGGCTTGGTCTATATACAAGTAGTCAATTCTGGAATACATAGCCCATGGATGTGAGTAGAAGGTGTAATTCTTTTGTTGGGGGTGTTGAATCCTCCATACATCTACCATCCCCAGTCTTTTGCTACAATTAAGAACAGCGTCTGGGGGTCTCAGCTGAGCACTTGGCTTATGTGTCGATGTATCCATTGTGGGGTCCATCGCGACATTAAGGTCTCCCCCTAGGATCAGTGTACCTTTCTGTGTTTCTAAAACCATGGATTGGAGGCGTTTAAAGAAGGAAGTTCTGCCAGTGCTGGGGGCATAAACGTTTACTATTGTAACTGGTCTATTGAACAACAACCCAACTACTATTAGGATTCTCCCCTCTTTATCTGAGACTGTGTTAATTAATTGAAAAGGGGTACTTCTATGAAATAAAATCCCTACACCGTTCTTTTTCACTGTGTTTGAGTTAAAGTACCCTGTAGGGAAGTCTTTAGACGAAAACTTGGGCTCAGTTAATTTAGCAAAATGGGTTTCTTGTACTAGTACAATTGACCGCTTGACCGGGGAATTAAGGCCTTTGGCATTCTGTGAGACTATTCTAATGGATCTAATCATTGTGACTGTGGGTATGAAGTGAGCGCTGATGTGAAAATACGAATGTAGTCTTACCTTGGGATGAGAATAGTAGACCAGGGATGGAGCCCTCCCCCCCAGGACTTACATAACCGTGTAGGGTAGATGGTTCTTGTCTCCTTGTGAAGGAAGTAGATATCAACTTAGTGGATAAAGCTTCTAGAATAGAAAAAATGGTCTTAAACACTGAGCATATAAATAACAAAACATTGAAAATAATAAAATACTTACTCATAATGAGTAACAAGTGAATAGACCTTCTGAAGGCCATTCTAATCTAACTACTCCAGGGGGGTCTGCAGTAGCTCATTACTGCAGCTGTACCTTATGCTGTAGTTCTGTAATTATACTACACCTATAGGGTTGGGTAAGCCTGAGAAAAAAAAAAAAAAAAACATACACAGATAAACAATAACAATCACAACAAACTGATCAGTGTGTCCAATTAGTCTTGAGAGACCAATGTCCATAAGTCCACTGAGAAAAATAAGAGAGAGGTGAAGAGCTAAGAAGGGGTAATAAAAGAAAAGGAAAGGGGAGAATTCTTGCTTCATATATCAACCAGCTCCCTGCATAAAATTCTCAAGTTGGTGACTTTTCTCTTAAGCTAGGAGGCTGCTTCATTTTCATGCTGGGTCTGTTGTTCCTGGTGACAGTGGACCATTTTGGGCGTTGAGTTTTTGGTCTATTTGGTTTAAGATTTGGTGCAAGAAAGTCCTCCTCATCCAGTTGAGGGACTCTGGGTATGGGTATGTTTAGTTGCGAGCAGAATTTATCGAGGTCTTCAATGACCTGATAGATAGCTTCTTTATTGTCCTTGACCACCTTAAGTGAGAAGGGGAAGCCCCAGCGGTAGGGTATCCCCAAGTCTCTGAGGTGTGTAGTAAGAAAGCTGACTTCTTTGCGCTTCGAGAGCGTGAGGGAGCTTAGGTCTGCGTAAATTTGTATGTTTGTGCCCTCCCAGGTCACAGGGGTCTTTTTCCTGGCGGCGGCCATGATCTTTTCTTTTTCATGGAAATAGTGGCATTTTAAAATGATGTCCCGAGGTGGTGCAGAGGCAGCGGGCTTAGGGCTTAAGTCTTAAAGCTCTGTGAGCTCTGTCGAGAAGGATATTGGCATCCGTGTCCAACAGGTGGTTAAAAAGGGCTTGCAGGTATTGTGGAATATCTGTACTAGTGATTGTCTCTGGAACACCCCTTATCCTCAGATTCTGTCTACGGCCTCTATTGTCCAGATCTTCAATCTGGTCCTGTAAACGCGTGATTTCCAATGCTTGACATTGTAGTTGTGATGTGGTTAAATTTGTAGTTTCTGAGATCTCTTCTGCCTGCTCTTCTAATTGCACCACTCTGTTGCCTATGTCTGTGAGATCTTTTTTAACCTCTGCTAGCCCATCCTTAACGATTTGACTCACTTGAGTCATCAAAGTGGCGAAGTCCTCTTTTGAAGGTAAAAATTTTAAATCAGCCCTGGTGAGGGGGCTATCATCATCTTGTAAAGCGCTATCAGAGTCCTCTCTATCATCCACTATATCTGGCTGTGAGGGGATGGGTTGTATAGTATTTGGATTTTCCAGCGTTTTAAAAAAAGAGTTCATCTTAACTCCCTGAGGTGCTGTTGTTTTATTATGTTTATCAGGCTTAGCTTGTCTTCTGGACGCCAGTTTATAACTCCTTTCAAAGGTTTAATATCGTGTGCAGCAATGTTATGGGTTGCTTTACTATGCTCTCTCTAATGGTAATTGATGTGCTTTGCATGGAAGAGAGCTGGCATAAACAAAAACAGATCACAGCCTGTGTCCTGATTTCTCAGTTCTCCCTCACTAACACAAGAGGCCTAGTTAAAGTGAGACGCACTGATCCAGTGTAATGCGTCTGTCAGGTTTTTAAGTTCTGGCCGTGTTTTTTCGGATGATTTAGCCTCCCAATTACGTGTCAGCCCCTTGCCTTGAACTTTGTTTTGTACTTGTTTATAAATTTTGGACTTACGTCTGTAATTACTTTAGTGCGGCATGCGGTCAAAGATGGCGGTTATATTTTCAGCATTATCAGTTTACCTATAGCCGCGTCGCCACTTTCATAGCCATTGTGCGATATGATCGCACCTCGAATGTCCTCTGTATCTCTGCATTCTCTCCGGCACTGCTGGGCAAAGTGAACTCTCCTTTTGCAACGTCCCAGTTGTTCCCTGGTTAAGCTTGCGTTGGGCCTGTGCCGGTGGCGTTGAGATTGATCGGAACACTGTTTTCTGTCAGAAGCGAGGGTGTAAAAGTCACTACTTCTCTCCGATCAGCTCTATGAGGGATTTCTGTGCCTTTTGAGCCCTTAGGTAGCCGTGTTTTGTCGCATATGGGTTACAGCTTCACAGAGCTTTGCACTTATGCGGCCATGCTGGTCTCCGGCCGGCTCCGCCCCCCCTATATATTTGTTTTTTGTTAAGTTGCCTAATAATTATGCACAGTAATAGTCACCTGCACACACAGATATCCCCCTAAAATAGCTATAACTAAAAACAAACTAAAAACTACTTCCAAAACTATTCAGCTTTGATATTAATGAGTTTTTTGGGTTCATTGAGAACATGGTTGTTGTTCAATAATAAAATTAATCCTCAAAAATACAACTTGCCTAATAATTCTGCACTCCCTGTATATATACCAGGAGAGAAGAGGAGAATGAAGGCATACATTTAGATTTACTTTTAAAATACGATCCAACCCTTATTTGTGTTTCCTCATCCTTCTCACTTTTTTGAGACTCATAAATCTTGTGTGATTTACCTAATAGGACTTAAAAGATAAGCCAGTACGGCCTCATCTTCTTCATCCAAGTTTGCTTCTAAAAATCTAACAGAAGACAATTCCCCCCACAAACTGATGTAAATCTTTTATAAATTAAAATTTGTCAAACCTATTAGTTGGACAAAAACAAAGTCCTTTTTTGAGTACTTCCATATGTTCTTTATTTAGTGCAAACGAGGATAGGTTGACAATCTTTTACTGGGGGCTGCTATTATCCCCTGTATTCTGCTTTTTAGTTTGGCTGACCCTCATCTTTTCTTGGCTCTGGCTGTGCTTCCCTTAATGGTTCTGTTTGAAGGGGTAAAGTTTCCCTCCAGTACCTAAACTGGTTCCTCCTTGGACTTTTTCTTTCCCCTCTTCTTGTGAAGGGCCCTGTCTCTGTCTTGTTCCATTTTTTTATTTTAATGGTTCTCCCTCTGCATCAGATGTATCAGTGCTTGAGTCATACGAACCTCTTATATACTATAGGAGTATACCCAATCCTTTCATAATCCTCTTGCCTCCTTGACAATTTTCTTCCCTCCTTGAAATTTATTTCGCATCATTGTTTAATTTTATAAAAAAAATTGTAATTTTCAAAAGTATTAATCAATTTAATTTTCTTCTCTACCTCAAGTTTAGTATTTTCTAGTTTCTCTTGATTACACATTATCATTTTATTTGTAAGAGTAATGGAAGAAGACAAGAGTTCCATTCATCCATAAAAGTCCCCTCCTTCATCTTCTCTTAAACCACTCCCTGGATCCAATTTAAAGCTTAATCCTCTAGGAATGATATTCTGCTTAAAATAATTCTCCAAGATAGAATTTTCTGCCCTCAATTTAAACTATTTCATCAGTTATATTCTATATTCTTTAAAAGCTGCAAAAAGCATTGAAAGACTGTTCATCTCTATTCCCAACTAATGCACTAAAGTTCATACAAAAGGTTTCAGAAAGCTCAGCTTCCCATGCCTCATCTGACAGGGTAAAAGCTGTTTTATGTAGTCGGTTTTTTTAAAAAATAAGACACTAAATAATTGTCTCAACCAACCAGAATTCTACAAATGGATATCCAACCTCTTTTGTAGATTATAGGCTACTAATTTATATGGAGAGCAATCCAAATTACACAATAACTAAGCTAATATTGCTCGCTGGTTGGATACTCTCTTATTACACAGGTCGTGTTGAGCGCTACTCTCCTCTGCCAGTATGCATTTGTTGCACAGAGCAGTCCTACTTGGGTGGGGAGAGTTGGAAGAAGAGACTTGGGATTGCCTGTGGATACTGTCTTAGGGTATTTATATTGCTTGGAACATTTGCTACCCCTAGTGACTTCTATTTGACTGTCTACATCTGTGTATTACTATACCTTATGTAGTGCCGTTTTTCATCCTTGTTTAAAGGAATATCACCTCTGTTATTCTTGTATCTGTATGCAAATCTGGGACAACATAGATCCCCGTGTATTAACCTGCCTATATATTGCCCTCCTGCACTTTTTAGGGGTTTGTGTGCAGCTACGGTGTTGGTGCTCTGTAGTATTGATTTACATACATTTCGTCACAGAATGTTGCATACTCATATATTGCGTTGGAACAGCATAGATCCCTACATAATAACCTGCCCAGACAATACCCTCTTTTACTGTTTGAGGCGTCTCTGTGCAGCTGGGGTGTTGCTGATTCCTAGAAGTGATAAGGATTATTACTATGTAGAATGTGTGTAACCAGGATGTTTTTAAATAAGTCTTTGTATGTTTTTCTATGTATTGTTTCATGTTGGTGTTAATGCCTTGGATTGGTGTTTGGATTGAGGCCATATTGTTTTACAGTGAGTTTTTTCTAAACCTTTTTTCAACTTTATAAAGAGGAAAAAACTTTTTGATAATAAAGTATATTTTTTATATGAATAAAAATGAGTGCTGAATTACTTTACTTTTTTTTAGGTGAATGTAATATAATTTATCTGATCTCTTGTATATATTCTGGGTCTGCACCATAACACTTTTACAATTTAGATGCATAGTTATTGTGTACTTTCTATTTCTCTCCATCTTCATATAAATTACTAAAAAGTTACTGATTCAGTCAAACTATTTTTCATTTTGAAGTGAAATAAACAAAGTACAAATATAAGTCACAATGTAAAATGGAAGAGTATTATTTTATCAAACATAAATGCATTTTTTGGGCACATTCTTTTAAATACTATTTTGTGTTAGTTGAGCCCATTCAATTTAAAATGTCTAATGTGACATCTTTCATGCCACAGAAATGCAAGTTTTTTAAATAAATTAATAAATTAATAAATAAATAAAGATCACACTTGTCTTTGGCAATCTTATTTCTGCAAAATATAACACCTGTAGCACTCCTCTTAAGAAATCCCAATGACTCACCGCTGCTGCTGCTCTTTTATTTTCTGGTTTACACAACTTTCAGATTCAGGGAAATTCTGAATTTATCAAGGACCAGATGTAGCCTATTTCATATCGGGACGTGCAGTCAGGGGAGGCAGAGCCTCATCTGTCATGAAAAGAAAATAATGTGAAAGCAAAATGAAAATAATAAAAAAAAACTTAAAAAGTTTTCTGCCTCCCTTGATTGTGCAACTGCTTAGATGGTGCTGGATAGAGCGTTGACCCAGTGTCTGACAGGTCAGGTGTCATATGACATAATTAGGAAATTAATGAAAAAGCCCCAGATGAGGCAGCTATCATATTAGCCTCATGGGGGGCATGTCTTATGTTAGTGTAATAGAAGCAAAAATTATAGCAAAGTTTGTATAACGCTACCAAGTGGATGAAATACTTTTTAAGCGTCGGAATGGTATATACCAGGATACATATAATAGAGCACAGGTGAGATTAGTGCAGTTTAGCAATATATAACAAACACTTGACACGGCGGTCTCGTCAAATACTTCACCCGCACACCCGCATTTACCTTAGCCCTTCTTTACCTTTCCGTGAAGGCGGAAGTCTTCTACTTCTCTCGGCTAGGCTCACCTCTGTATATATGAAAGGGTAGCCACGCTATAGAGCGCGACCATCACTCTCTCTCCATCTCCGGTTCATCTGCAAGCGTGTGCGGGACTTACCGATCGGACGTGACGTCAGCAATTCCTCCACATTCTCAGCGGTCTGTATCCAATCAATGCCTCTGAATAGGCCAATGCTCCTCTATGTGCCGATGTGGTCTGGGACTTAATAAAGAGAGTTCCTCTACTCCCAAAAAAAGTATCAAGAAAAAATTTGGCAAAGTCCCAGTTGTAGATAAATAAAAACAGAATTTTATTAGAATTGGGTTAAAACATGAAAAAATTGTTGTTGTAAAAGAATAGAAAGGTCTAACGCGTTTCGGCTAGCTCTTGCCGTAATCATAGACCATGTCTAATGTATGTTTTACAGAGGCTTAAATAGGTGTCGAATTACATTTTGAACCAAATCAGCTGAATACTTAACCCTATCTAGCAATATGGAAAACTGCTATCTATGGTGAACTACTCACAATATCTAAGATACAATCTCTCTTTATCTAATCGATTAACTCCGCATATATGTCAGTGAATATGTTACATATAGGTATACATAAATATATTTAACTCTCATATAATCAACAACGTTTACATTTTATGAGGATATATAATAAAGTATTAAACCTTAATGTGTTATACATATAGTTAATCAGATGAACATTGTATTGTATCTTAATTTAACTTATTAATATTCTTTTTAAAGTAAATGCACTTTAGTAAATACTAGAGGTTTTAGGCCAAACAGAACATGGGCAGTAATAAGTGACACAGGAAACCATATAGCATATGCAGATATGTAGGTATACAAACTGGATACTTATAGTGAACTTTCTTATTCAAACTAAATTTATATACACCAGTAACTTTTATAGATCTAGATGAATGTACACACTTCATAAAGCTTTTTATCCTATAATTTAGATAGCTATTCCCAAAAGTTAACCAAATCGAATTCTGAATTAAAACCATTTGGAATTTGGGTTTTTAGTCTAAAGATCCAATAGACTTCCTGTCTACCCAATGTTTGCGACCTATCTCCTCCTCTAGGTGGAATTTTAATTGCTTCTATTACATTCCAACTAAAAGAATGGACTGACTGGTTATGAACCTCAATAAAATGTCGACTTAATTCTGAACAGGGGATTTTATTTCTAATGTCTCCCAAATGTTCTCTAATACGTGTCCTTATATCACGTGTAGTGAGTCCTACGTATTGACCCTTGCATGAGTTACATTCTGCCAAATATATCACATAATTTGAGCTACAATTGTGACAGCCATGTATCTGAAAGGTTTCTCCTGTTGTATAGGATCTAAATGTGCTAGTGACATTATGGTAGTCGCATGCTTTACAGCGGGTGCTACCACATCTATAGCTGCCATTATGTCGTAGCCATGAACTTTCATTAGTTTGTATCTGTGTATTCTTTAGAACACTAGGTGAAAGTGAATTAGCAAGTGTATCATTTTTCTTATAGACAAATTTACATCCGTCACCAATTACTTCTTTTAGTATTTCATCCCCGTATAAAATTGGGAGATATTTCTTTACGATATTACATATATCATTGTATTGATTCGAATACTTGGTGACGAATGCAGGTCTGTTATCTATTTTGTCCTTCCTTTTAGGGGATAGTAAATCCTCTCTGTTATATCTGTCAACTTCTTTTTTAATCTTTATAACCTCATTTTTAGAGTAACCCCTAGCTATTAGTCTCTGAGCCAACTCTTCACTTTCTTTAATGTAATCATTATTAAGTGAACAATTACGTTTCACTCTCATCATCTGTCCTTTAATAATGCCTTTAAAGACATGTTTTGGATGTCCACTGGTAGCATAGAGCAGTGCATTACCTGCTATGGGTTTACGGTAGAGTGCTGTGTTTACAGAGTTGGATTTAGAATTCCCATACAGTGTAATGTCTAGGAAATTTATCTCTGTTTTGTTCCATTCTTTAGTGAAATTTAATCCCATTTTATTATTATTTAGATGTTGAATGAATTTATCAGCTGTTATTTCATCTGCCTCCCAAACTATTATAAGGTCATCAATGAATCTATTATATTGAATTATATGTTTGCGGAAGGGATTTGTATCTCCATAAATATAGATTTCTTCAAACCAACCCATCACGAGATTTGCGTATGAGGGCGCAAATTTCGCCCCCATCGCCGTCCCTTGTTTTTGTATGAAATGGTCATTTCCAAAAGTAAAACTATTATGTTCAAGCAGAAACCTAATAATTTTAAGTACATAGTTTTTAAAGTCTACATTTAAATTACCATCTTTGTCTAGATAGAACTCTATGGCTAATAAGCCTATAGAGTGTGGTATTGAGGAATATAACGATGTGGCATCTACTGTAAGCCAGCTATAATTTTCCTTCCAAGTATAGTTCTTAAAAATGTTGAGAATATTGGTAGTGTCTTTTACATAACTATTTAATTTAAGGACGTATGGCTGCAGTATATCATCGACCCATTTGGACAAATGTTCAAGCAGGGAGCCATTGCCCGACACGATAGGTCTCCCTTGGATATTTTCAAGCCCTTTATGAGTTTTTGGTAGATGATAAAACGCAGCAGTTCTAGGATGTTCAACATATAAATATTCAAATGTGGATTGATCTATAAAACCATTTCTTCTACCTTCACTCAAAATCTTAAACAGATGTCTCTTAAAATCTATACAAGGATTATGACTAACTTTCTCATAGACATTGGTGTCATCCAACTGTCTGTGAGCTTCAGCTATATACCAGGTTTTATCACAAACCACTATGCTGCTGCCTTTATCAGCCCGTTTTATCACGATACTTTCATTTTTCTCTAGGGCTACCAATGCTTCTCTTTCTTTTTTTGTTAAGTTGTTTATATTGTTCGCTTTCCCTGTTTTTTGCTGATGTAAAGTAGTCAGATCCTCCACAACTCTTTTCTGGAATAATTCAACAGGTTTACCTCTGGACTGTAAAGGATAAAAATTGGATTTACATTTAAAACCCACATGTTTATCCTTACTTTCCTCCTCTATTGAGGTTAGATTCCCTTCAGATATTAACTGTTCTAGATCATTGCGTGTGCAAAGGTCCTGAAAAGTTAAATCATTTGTCCTGTCACTTATTGTAGTGTCATTCTCAGTCATAGTCTTTAGTTCTGTAACATTATTTTCTTTATTTTCTTTAAAAAAATGTTTCTTTAGTGTAAGCGATCTAACAAATTTATTAGTATCCAAAATAGTCTGAAAGAGAATGAAATCCCTAGATGGACAAAAAGTAAGTCCATAACTAAGGACTTTACATTCAGTCTCACTCAGACTATAACTAGATATATTAATTACTGTGTTTAAACATATTTCCGATTGCTTTTGTTTTTGTTTTTGTTTTCTCTTGTGGGGTACCTTTCCTGTTTTATCTTCTCTACTAAATCTTGTTTTATTTGTGTTGTCAGTGTTCCCCCTCCTTTGGGTATGCCTGAGTCCTCCCGAAAAACCTCTGTGGATCTTTTATCTTTTGGTTTTGCTCCTTGTTCATTGGTACACAATGTTGTGCCCCCTGCTTGGATATTCTCATTTAAATGAGTATTAATATCTGTTGTTACTTCTAGATTAGTGCTTAATTCAATTGGTGTGTTATCCCAATCGGATGCTGAACTACCCTCTGAATTTGAAAAGTCTGTCCCTGAGGCAGAACCCTCTTCGTCAGTGAAATTGCAGTTGTCTGTATTAAATCTTACTTTTTTCCTCCAACGTCTATGAATGATACCCCGTGGGTTAAGATTACAAAAGTTCCCCACATTTGAAACAGATGACCAGGACTTCATATCAGAGTGGAATGACATTCTAACGGAGTGCTCCATTAGACTGATGGGACTTTTAATTAAACATAAGACTGCTTTAATATCTAAATATAAAGAAGAAATTTGTGTATTACAAAAGGAACTTAGTAAATTCAGACATGATGATAAATATGTAAAGTTTGATACCATACTACAAGAGACAATTGAAGCTACCAAACGCAATATAATTAACACCAAATATATAAAATATCAAAGAGACAGTAAGGATTATGCTAACAAAACAGTCTATGTGTGGCGAAGGAAGTTTAGAAGGGTTATACAGACTAACCTAAAAAACTCCATACAGACACAAGACAAAAGTATTAGTCACATAAAGGAAGATATAACTAGTGAGGGCACACTCACACACAAGAAATATAGACGTTGGAGGAAAAAAGTAAGATTTAATACAGACAACTGCAATTTCACCGACGAAGAGGGTTCTGCCTCAGGGACAGACTTTTCAAATTCAGAGGGTAGTTCAGCATCCGATTGGGATAACACACCAATTGAATTAAGCACTAATCTAGAAGTAACAACAGATATTAATACTCATTTAAATGAGAATATCCAAGCAGGGGGCACAACATTGTGTACCAATGAACAAGGAGCAAAACCAAAAGATAAAAGATCCACAGAGGTTTTTCGGGAGGACTCAGGCATACCCAAAGGAGGGGGAACACTGACAACACAAATAAAACAAGATTTAGTAGAGAAGAAAAAACAGGAAAGGTACCCCACAAGAGAAAACAAAAACAAAAGCAATCGGAAATATGTTTAAACACAGTAATTAATATATCTAGTTATAGTCTGAGTGAGACTGAATGTAAAGTCCTTAGTTATGGACTTAATTTTTGTCCATCTAGGGATTTCATTCTCTTTCAGACTATTTTGGATACTAATAAATTTGTTAGATCGCTTACACTAAAGAAACATTTTTTTAAAGAAAATAAAGAAAATAATGTTACAGAACTAAAGATTATGACTGAGAATGACACTACAATAAGTGACAGGACAAATGATTTAACTTTTCAGGACCTTTGCACACGCAATGATCTAGAACAGTTAATATCTGAAGGGAATCTAACCTCAATAGAGGAGGAAAGTAAGGATAAACATGTGGGTTTTAAAAGTAAATCCAATTTTTATCCTTTACAGACCAGAGGTAAACCTCTTGAATTATTCCAGAAAAGAGTTGTGGAGGATCTGACTACTTTACATCAGAAAAAAACAGGGAAAGCGAACAATATAAACAACTTAACAAAAAAAGAAAGAGAAGCATTGGTAGCCCTAGAGAAAAATGAAAGTATCGTGATAAAACGGGCTGATAAAGGCAGCAGCATAGTGGTTTGTGATAAAACCTGGTATATAGCTGAAGCTCACAGACAGTTGGATGACACCAATGTCTATGAGAAAGTTAGTCATAATCCTCGTATAGATTTTCAGAGACGTCTGTTTAAGATATTGAGTGAAGGTAGAAGAAATGGTTTTATAGATCAATCCACATTTGAATATTTATATGTTGAACATCTTAGGACTGCTGCGTTTTATCATCTACCAAAAACTCATAAAGGGCTTGAAAATATCAAAGGGAGACCTATCGTGTCGGGCAATGGCTCCCTGCTTGAACATTTGTCCGAATGGGTCGATGATATACTGCAGCCATACGTCCTTAAATTAAATAGTTATGTAAAAGACACTACCCATATACTCAACATTTTTAAGAACTATACTTGGAAGGAAAATTATAGCTGGCTTACAGTAGATGCCACATCGTTATATTCCTCAATACCACACTCTATAGGCTTATTAGCCGTAGAGTTCTATCTAGACAAAGATGGTAATTTAAATGTAGACTTTAAAAACTATGTACTTAAAATTATTAGGTTTCTGCTTGAACATAATAGTTTTACTTTTGGAAATGACCATTTCATACAAAAACAAGGGACGGCGATGGGGGCGAAATTTGCGCCCTCATACGCAAATCTCGTGATGGGTTGGTTTGAAGAAATCTATATTTATGGAGATACAAATCCCTTCCGCAAACATATAATTCAATATAATAGGTTCATTGATGACCTTATAATAGTTTGGGAGGCAGATGAAATAACAGCTGATAAATTCATTCAACATCTAAATAATAATAAAATGGGATTAAATTTCACTAAAGAATGGAACAAAACAGAGATAAATTTCCTAGACATTACACTGTATGGGAATTCTAAATCCAACTCTGTAAACACAGCACTCTACCGTAAACCCATAGCAGGTAATGCACTGCTCTATGCTACCAGTGGACATCCAAAACATGTCTTTAAAGGCATTATTAAAGGACAGATGATGAGAGTGAAACGTAATTGTTCACTTAATAATGATTACATTAAAGAAAGTGAAGAGTTGGCTCAGAGACTAATAGCTAGAGGTTACTCTAAAAATGAGGTTATAAAGATTAAAAAAGAAGTTGACAGATATAACAGAGAGGATTTACTATCCCCTAAAAGGAAGGACAAAATAGATAACAGACCTGCATTCGTCACCAAGTATTCGAATCAATACAATGATATATGTAATATCGTAAAGAAATATCTCCCAATTTTATACGGGGATGAAATACTAAAAGAAGTAATTGGTGACGGATGTAAATTTGTCTATAAGAAAAATGATACACTTGCTAATTCACTTTCACCTAGTGTTCTAAAGAATACACAGATACAAACTAATGAAAGTTCATGGCTACGACATAATGGCAGCTATAGATGTGGTAGCGCCCGCTGTAAAGCATGCGACTACCATAATGTCACTAGCACATTTAGATCCTATACAACAGGAGAAACCTTTCAGATACATGGCTGTCACAATTGTAGCTCAAATTATGTGATATATTTGGCAGAATGTAACTCATGCAAGGGTCAATACGTAGGACTCACTACACGTGATATAAGGACACGTATTAGAGAACATTTGGGAGACATTAGAAATAAAATCCCCTGTTCAGAATTAAGTCGACATTTTATTGAGGTTCATAACCAGTCAGTCCATTCTTTTAGTTGGAATGTAATAGAAGCAATTAAAATTCCACCTAGAGGAGGAGATAGGTCGCAAACATTGGGTAGACAGGAAGTCTATTGGATCTTTAGACTAAAAACCCAAATTCCAAATGGTTTTAATTCAGAATTCGATTTGGTTAACTTTTGGGAATAGCTATCTAAATTATAGGATAAAAAGCTTTATGAAGTGTGTACATTCATCTAGATCTATAAAAGTTACTGGTGTATATAAATTTAGTTTGAATAAGAAAGTTCACTATAAGTATCCAGTTTGTATACCTACATATCTGCATATGCTATATGGTTTCCTGTGTCACTGATTACTGCCCATGTTCTGTTTGGCCTAAAACCTCTAGTATTTACTAAAGTGCATTTACTTTAAAAAGAATATTAATAAGTTAAATTAAGATACAATATAATGTTCATCTGATTAACTATATGTATAACACATTAAGGTTTAATACTTTATTATATATCCTCATAAAATGTAAACGTTGTTGATTATATGAGAGTTAAATATATTTATGTATACCTATATGTAACATATTCACTGACATATATGCGGAGTTAATCGATTAGATAAAGAGAGATTGTATCTTAGATATTGTGAGCAGTTCACCATAGATAGCAGTTTTCCATATTGCTAGATAGGGTTAAGTATTCAGCTGATTTGGTTCAAAATGCAATTCGACACCTATTTAAGCCTCTGTAAAACATACATTAGACATGGTCTATGATTACGGCAAAAGCTAGCCGAAACGCGTTAGACCTTTCTATGCTTTTACAATAACAATTTTTTCATGTTTTAACCCAATTCTAATAAAATTCTGTTTTTATTTATCTACAACTGGGACTTTGCCAAATTTTTTCTTGTAATAGAAGCACTCTCTCTGACAATCTGTGAGTGGGAACTACTTAGAAGAGGGAACTCTGATCGAGAAGATTGAGCCTGCCCCTCCCAGCCTGCCTACTTCTGGTTTTCAAAACAGAATATCATAGGAATGAAGCAAATTTAATAATAGAAGTTGGAAACTTTTTTTTTAAATGGTATGGTCTGTCTGAATCACAAAATAAAATGCTTCCGTTTCCTATCCCTTTAAGTGTAATTGTGAAGGAAACCTAAAATTGTGTTTAATGATCCAGACAGAGCATGTGATTTTAAACAACTTTCTAATTTACTTATATCATCTAATTTGCTTAGTTCTCTTGGTATCCTTAGCTAAGAATACCTAGGTCGACTTGGGAGCAGCAATGCATTACTGGGAGCTAGCTGATGATTGGTGGCTGCACATAATGCCTTTTTTTTATTAGTTCCCCAGATGTTTTCAGCTAGCTCCCAGTAGTGCATAGCTGCTCCTTAAACAAAGGATACAAAAGGAATTAAACAAATTTGATAATAAAAGTAAATTGCAAAATTGTTTAAAATCACATGCTATATCTAAATCACAAAAAAAATAATTTGGGTTTCATGTCCTTTTATTGAACAGCTACAAAAGGAATTTCCATTCATCACATGTGACTCAGAATCTAACAGGAGGTGCACATACTTGTGGTGTGTTTTTAAGATGATACTGATGAAGAATGACCTACTTATGAATATTCATAGCTTTGAAAAATACGGCAGCTCATCTTCTTAATTTTAAGTAAGGATAACAACAGTTTATCTTAGCATTAGTTTTTCCTATTGGCTTTCATTGTAGATAAACTATTTAAAAAATGTCTGTATACATTTAAAAACGTTTTCTTTTTTTTTACCACCTCCTAAACATTTATGAGGTTCCCAAATTATGTGATTGTATTAAAATATGTGATGAAAAGTAAGATTTAGTGCTGTGTCTCTTGTGGTTTCCCCTTTCACGTGTCTCCCTGTAAACAGTACCAACAGTACCCTGGAAGAAGCCTTATGGTGAGCTCTCTGTACCACTGTCCACACTCTCCAGTTTACTCTTGAAGTCTCTACACTAGTCAGTTCATCTTTTAGCATTGCAAAACTACTCGTAATACTGGAATGAATATACTCAGGGCTAGACTAGACCAGAGGGTTGAGTGACAATAAACCCCTGGGCAACCTTTCGGCTAGATTACGAGTTTTTGTCGGTAAGGGTTGCGGGGCTAACAAGCAGTTTCAGCTCACCGCTCACCTACAAACAACGCTGGTATTACAGTTTTTTTTTAAACCCAGCGTTAGCTGCAAAAAAGTGAGCGGAGAGCAAAATTTTGCTCCACATCTCACCTCAATACCAGCGCTGCTTACGGTAGCGGTGAGCTGGCAAAACGTGATCGTGCACGATTTCCCCATAGGAATCAATGGGGTAGATTCGGCTGAAAAAAAACCTAACACCTGAAAAAAAGCAGCATTCAGCTCCTAACGCAGCCCCATTGATTTCTATGGGGAAATAAAAGTTATGTCTACACCTAACACCCTAACATGAACCCCGAGTCTAAACACCCCTAATCGTACACTTATTAACCCCTAATCTGCCGTCCCCGACATCTGCTTTATATTATTAACCCCTAATCTGCCGCTCCGGACACCGCCGCCACCTACATTATACTTATGAACCCCTAATCTGATGCCCCCAACATCGCTAAACCCTACATTATATTTATTAAACCCTAATCTGCTGCCCCCAATGTCGCCGCAACCTAACTACATTTATTAACCCCTAATCTGCCGCCCACAACGTCGCTGCCACTATAATAACTATATTAACGCCTACAACCCTAACCCCCCCCTAACTTAAATATAATTTAAGTAAATATAAATAAAATTACTATTATTATTAACTAAATAATTCCTATTTAAAACTAAATACTTACCTATAAAATAAATGATAAGCTAGCTACAATATAACTAATAGTTACATTGTAGCTATCTCAGGGTTTATTTTTATTTTACAGGCAACATTGTATTTATTTTAACTAGGTAGAATAGTTATTAAATAAAACCTAACCTAAGTTACAATTACACCTAACACTACACTATCATTAAATAAATTAACTAAATTAACTACAATTAATTCCAATTAAATTAAATAAACTAAAGTACGGAAAAAAAACCACTAAATTACAGAAAATAATAAAATAATTACATTTTTTAAAACTAATTACACCTAATCTAATCCCCCTAATAAAATAAAAAGCCCCCCAAAATAAACAAAATCCCTACCCTATACTAAATTACAAATAGCACTTTTTTTGCGGGGCATTGCCCCAAAGTAATCAGCTCTTTTACCTGTAAAAAAAAAATACAATACCCCCCAACATTAAAACCCACCACCCACACACCCAACCCTACTCTAAAACCCACCCAATCCCCCCTTAATAAAACCTAACACTAACCAATCCGAATATAAGAAGTCCTACAAGTTTTACATTTTATGACAATCCCACTATATGCAGTATGTTGCATCATTCTCACATTACTACAACCTCTCCAACAATTACTTTAGGCTGTTGGGTATATACTGTGTAGCCTCGCTGGGGATCAGTACCATCTAGTGAGAATTTTAATATTAAGTTGTTATATGCATGAAAAAGTGGACGACTTAGCCAAATTAGAAACAACATGGAGCCAATCATTGTTCCCCAAACAGGAGCCAACCTCCCTCTCCCACCTCTGCACATAGGCCAGGTCATGAGGATCGTCAGATGCAGATAATCTATAAGTTAGATATATGGAACCCTTTGTGGGGACTGCAAACCAGCACGTTATTTTGAACAGTGTCAAGGGTGTAGCAAGGCTAGATTTATTGGGATGATAGTCCAAACAAATCTGAAGCTGCAAATATTTTAGACACTAAGCATAATTGCCTCCTGCTATATCTGAGAGACTCTGCTGTGGTTTCAATGTATCTCTCTAGAATGCTTGCCAGAGGTATGGTGTTTATACTATGTGGAAACTCATAATGGCATGGGATTATACCACTTAAAACTCAGCATTAGTGGGAATCAGGAGCAATGAATAAGTGGATGTGGAAACATTAGAATAAGTAGATCTGAATAAATCCTATTGAGTGAGCATATGTCAAATCAACAGGTACTGTTTCACAGTTGAGGGTCTTCCCTCATCCGGAATCAAACTTAGCTTACACATAGACATACAGTCAATCAGAAAATCCTAAAAGGATACCCAAGCTTTATTAGAATATCCAGTGTGCCAATCACCCCCTGTACTACGACAGCCCGATAGTAACTGCATAACAAAAGCACACCTAGTACTCCCTGTGTTTTTGGAATATATAGGGTAGACCTCCTGATTCTAGTCTTCAAGGGACCCCAGATAAACTTATTTAATGCAGTTTAAAGGGTGGCACATAAGGATTTGGGCAGGCCAATGGGAATGGTTTGTAAAATATACAAGATATCTGAGAGAACATTCATCTTCAAGGTGTGCATGCGTCCTAGCCACGAAAGTGGCCTTTGTTTTCAGGACTGCAAGTCCCATTGTATATTGTTTAAAATTACCCAGTTATCTAAAAAGAGATTAGCTTTGTCGGCAGTGAGATGTACCTCAAAAACTTTAATTGTTTTGTCCCTCCAGTCTTATAGAACTCTTGTAAAGCTACCAAATATTTTAATACTTCTGATTTGCTGTGGTTTATGAGAAAGGTTCAAGAATTGCTTAAAAACAGTATATAATATAAATATAGTAGTTACTTAAATATATTTTTCAAATACTTTAAAGAATGGAGTGGCTCAGTATGGGTAAATAAGACATCATCTGTGTAGAGCATGACTTTATATTCTTGGGATCCAACAGTCAGGCCCTTGACACTCTCAGTTATGCAGATTCTTGCAGTTAATATCTTCTTTGAGATGACAAATAGTAAGGGTTACAGTAGACAGTCTTGCCTCATTCCGTTCGTTATAGGAAACAGATCTGATAGCAAGTCATTATCCTGAACCTGAGCTTGGACAAGTGTATAATTGAAAGATTATACAGCCATTTCCCTTTAGGCACATTGGAAAAGGAGACTACATCTGGTTTCCCCATCACCCTTAGAGAAACTTTCCCCATTCCGTTCGTTATAGGAAACAGATCTGATAGCAAGTCATTAACCTGAACCTGAGCTTGGACAAGTGTATAATTGAAAGATTATACAGCCATTTCCCTTTAGGCACATTGGAAAAGGAGACTACATCTGGTTTCCCCATCACCCTTAGAGAAACTTTCCCCAGGGTCATAATATAAATACATACAGAAAGAAAAGTCTCCCTAAAGGTGATGGGGAAACCAGATCTGGACTCCTTGCCCAATGTGCTTAGAGGGACACATTTGAGGGAAAGGACCAGTCGAGCCGGTGAAATGCTTTTTCTGCATCCATGCATAGCTTAATGAGGGGAATTCTGTGGAGTTTGGGCATACTTAAAGGGACACTGAACCTAGATATTTTATTTCGCGATTCAGATAGAGCATGACATTTTAAGCAACTTTCTAATTTACTCCTATTATCAAATTTTCTTCATTCTCTTGGTATCTTTATTTGAAATGCAAGAATGTAAGTTTAGATGCTGGCCCATTTTTGGTGAACAAACTGGGTTGTTCTTGCTAATTGGTGGATAAATTCATCCACCAATAAAAAAGTGCTATCCAGAGTCCTGAACCCAAAAAAAAGCTTAGATGCCTTCTTTTTCAAATAAAGATAACAAGAGAACGAAGAAAAATTGATAATAGGAGTAAATAAGAAAGTTGCTTAAAATTGCATGCTCTATCTGAATCATGAAAGAAAAAATTGGGTACAGTGTCACTTTATTAATGTGCAATACTTTAATCATTGTCTCTGGCTTCATGGCCAGAGACCTGATCAAAATGAATTATGTCTGGAAGAACTCTGTTCAGTCTGTTAGCAAGGAGCTTGGCATATTGCTTTATATCATTATTCATACAAGGTTGTATACTGTTAATACTTTATTGTCTGTATTGTGATATGGACTGAAAATTTGCAGGAGCAATAGAGGGCTTACCTGGCTAAGGCAGGACCACTATTCTAGCCTCCAGCATCTGATGAATAAAAGTTGACACTGCATCAATGGCATTAAATAGCATTAGGAGGCTAGGTCCTTGGATCTCTTTGTATGTTTTGTAATATTTGACTCCAAAGTAATTTGTGTATGGGCTTTAACCAGTTTGCAAATGCTTGAAAACATGTAGAATCTCTTGCTCTGAGAATGGCTAAACTAATTGCTCCTTTTGAATTAGTAATAATTACTAAATAAATAGCCAGAAGAGGTATTTTGAGCAGGAAGGTTATATAAATTCTGGTAATAAAGTTTAAACTCATTCGTAATTTCCTGATTACCTATTCTATCAACCCTTAGATGATCTATTAATTTGGGGACATACATTTGAAGGGTATTCTTTTTTAAATCCCTGGCCAGTAGAGGGTCCACTTTGTTCCCTCTATTTAAAAATACTTTCCAGTGCAGTAATGCTCTGCACTTATTCCCTTTGTTCAAAAAGGTGTTGGATAGTTCCCAGGGCTTTTGTAAGGATCATGCTTGTGGTTATTTTCAGCTGTATGTAAAGCAGCAAGAAGAGAGAAGTACAATTTACAAGATTGTTTATTGATTTACGCATTCTGCTAAACAAATTCACCTCGGATGATGCATTAATATGCACCTCCCACAATGCGGAAGGTGAGATCTCCTCACAAGTGTCAAGAGTAAAATAAGAACAGAGAGATTGCTGTATTAGTGAATCATTAAGCAAGGGATTGTCTAAGAGTCACTGAAAGGGGGCAGTGGTGCAGTAGGCCATGTCACGTTTATGGATATCAACTAATGTTGTGCAGCTTTGCCGCTTGTAATAGTGAATAGCTAGTTTTATCAATGAAGATATAGTCAATGCGGAACACTGGGCATATGCCAAGCGTTCACCAGTAATTAAATTGAGAAGTTATTTCTGACTGCATTCAGAATGTGTTTGGGGCTGTGGCTCCTTAACCTAGAACAATCTAATTTTGGGTCTAGACTCTAGAGGCAAATTAAAGTTGCCACTTACTACAAGATTACCTTTAAATAATTCCAAGAAACTTTGTGACTTTACAGAAAAAATATTTATGTCCCCTTATTATGAGCATATATATTGATAAGGGTAACAGATCTATTGTAAATAAGCCCAACCAGGCACGAACAATTAACCACATCAACTGAATCAGATTGTAATAACTGAAAAGTTATTTTCTTATACATTAGAACATATACCCCATAATGTTTTTGCAGGTGAGAGCTTGTATGTACAATAGGATAGTATTTGCTTAAACATTTAGGTTAATCTAAAGTCATGAATCCGTCATATCTCATAAGGTAAAAAGGGGTAGAAGAGATAAAATTTGGCTTGGAAATTAAGATCTAGGGGAAGGGGAGGGGCCTTTGCAAAAAAAAAAAAAAAGTGGGGGGAGAAGAAAAGGAAACAGATTCACTGAGAAACCAGAAATAAATATATAGACATGAGTATAAAAGGTAAGTAAATCAATGCAATGCAAATACATAGCTTGTGAGAGAGAGAGAGAGAGAGAGAGAGAGAGAGAGAGAGAGAGAGAGAGAGAGAGAGAGAGAGAGAGAGGGTATTAGACCATAGAGAATAGCCCCCCTTAGCAGCTGAATGCAGTAAAGAAAGACAATAAAGTATTAACAGTATACATACAACACCGTATGTAAAGCATGGAACAACAATTAACAATAACACTATATAAAAATTGTGGTAACAATTTATAAACCCTGGGGGGATCTCTTTAAATATGGCCATCCAGTGAAAGGGGGGGGGTTAACGGGATTGGGCCCAAAATATAGGAAGTAGAACTTAAGGCATGGGTTTAAGAATATACAGCAAAAGTCAAACTACAGGGCCACTAGAGCCAGTCAACCAGGGCACAGTATCCAGAATTATTATGAATTTAAGAAAGGGGAAGGTCAATTGCAAGATACAGAGGATATGTCATGTTCATGCCTCAATTATAATGGCCAAAAGGTATAATGTAAAATTTTGAAGGCCCTCATCTTATGTTTTGAAACCTGAAAATAAATCTCCCCAATAGACAGTAAAACAAAAATATAAATATTTGTTTAACAGTCCCGCAATGTGATAATAACATTATAAAATGCCAATGGAAACAATTACAACTAAAGAAATAGAAAAAAAACAAAACAAATGATAGACACTCTCACAAGTTGAGGATAATGATAATGTGAACAAACCAGTCATATAGTACAGCAAAAGAGTGGTGTCGTGATTTTCCCATAGCAAAGTCCAGCATTATATAACTAATGAAGTAGCTGGGCAAGATCTATCTATTGTGTATCACTGAAATAAACAATAAAAGGAAAAAACAGACATATAATTACATAAATGATCTTACAATGGCCCTGTCAAGTTGCCGATAAGTTATTGTCACACAGCCCCTTATTTGCTTTGCTTATTTTGAGGGATCTTGGTCCACAGTAGACTGGGTGTAAGGTAATGGTCATAATGGAAGTGGGAGGAGCTTCCAGATATTTTATAGGAGGTAGTGAGGGAGGGTCAATCTCTAGTGAGCTGCAGAATGTTTCCATGACTTGCATGGATCGAAAACCGCTGATTTCCCTTTCGTTAAAGCTCTTAAATTAATGGGGAACCCCCAGTGGCATGGGATGTTTAGTGTCAAAATTGCTGTGTTAAAAAACTAAATTTATGCTTACCTGATACATTTCTTTCTTTCCGGATATGGAGAGTCCACAACGTCATCAATTACTAGTGGGAATATCACTCCTGGCCAGCAGGAGGAGGCAAAGAGCACCACAGCAAAGCTGTTAAAGGGACCCTAAACACCTTCTGTTTTCATGTAATTATTATTTTTTTAATAATTTTTTTTTGTTTTAAACGTTATTTGTTTCTCCATATTTTTATCTAGCCTCTGCTCAATTATCTTTTATTCTGAATGTTACCACTAAACTACCGTCTACTGAATGTGGTGGTAGCCGCCATGTTGTAACGCACGTTGTATGGTATAACATACAGACTCAATGTGCACTCCCTTCTTCACTTCCGCGCATGCTCATACAAAGAAAGTAGCGTCTTTGCCGCTTCTATGAAGCTCGTTCTCATTAACTTTGTGAACGAGCTTCATAGATTTAGTTGTTTCAAAGGAAGCCGTTTTCACTGAATGACAGCTGTGTGAGACGACCGGCTTGTCAGTGATTATTGTTAGCCAGGGTTTTGTGTTTTTTTTTATTCATAATGTTTTTTTATTTTTTTAAAATACAAATCCCTTTTTTTTTATTATAGGTGTTCCATTTTTTTTTTTACTTTCTGACCGCTCCGTGCAGACATGGGTGAAAGTGATGTTGACAAAACCGGAAGTCTGCTTATTGCTGTGAGCGTGCACACATATAGGCCCCTAGTTATCAAGCCGTCAACCTCAAATACGATGGAATTCCGCAGCGTATTTGTGGCGAGGCTGATTCGCCTTAGTTATCAAGCCCTAGACACCGGCAAAAGTAGAATATAGTGACATAAGCTTCGATCCGCCGGACTCAGTCCGACACAGAACGATTCTTACGTCACTCCAGATGTTCAGCACGCAAGTTCGGCACTATCTGACTACTTTTGCTAGTTATCAAAAAACTAGCAGGTACGCTCGGCACTTTTCCGGCCCAGTGTACCTGGTTTTCAAACCGACGCCCTGGAGGCGGCGGATCCCATAGGAATCAATGGGAGTCTGACCATAGCGAAAGTTCATGTTCGCTGCTGCCAGACATCCCATTGATTCCTATGGGAGCTGTCTACACCTAACACCCTAACATGTACCCCGAGTCTAAACACCCCTAATCTGCCCCCCCTACACCGCCGCAACTAAATAAATGTATTACCCCCTAAACTGCCGCTCCCGGATCCCGCCGCCACTATAATAAATATCTTAACCCCTAAACCGCCGCTCCCGGTCCCCGCCGCAACTATAATATATGTATTAACCCCTAAACCACCACTCCCAGTCCCCGCCGCAACTATAATATATGTATTAACCCCTAAAACGCCGCTCCCGGACCCCGCCGCCACCTACATAATACCTATTAACCCCTATCCTGCCCCCCTACACCGTCGCCACCTATAATAAATTTATTAACCCATATCTTGCCCCCCTACACCGCCGCCACTGTAATAAAATTATTAACCCCTAAACCTAAGTCTAACACTAACCCTAACACCCCCCTAACTTAAATATTAATTAAATAAATCTAAATAATATTTCTCTTATTAACTAAATTAATCCTATTTAAAACTAAATACTTACCTTTAAAATAAACCATAATATAGCTACAATATAAATAATAATTATATTGTAGCTATCTTAGGATTTATTTTTATTTTACAGGCAACTTTCAATTTATTTTAACTAGATACAATAGCTATTAAATAGTTATTAACTATTTAATAGCTACCTAGTTAAAATAAAGAGAAATTTACCTGTAAAATAAAAACTAACCTAAGTTACAATTACACCTAACACTACACTATACTTTAATAAATTAATCCTATTTAAAACTAAATACTTACCTGTAAAATAAACCCTAAGATAGCTACAATGTAATTAATACTTACATTATAGCTATTTTAGGATTTATATTTATTTTACAGGTAACTTTGTATTTATTTTAACTATTTAATAACTACCTAGCTAAAAGAAATACAAAATTACCTATAAAATAAATCCTAACCTAAGTTACAATTAAACCTAACACTACACTATCATTAAATTAATTAAATAAATTAGCTACAAATAACTACAATTAAATTCAATTAAATAAACTAACTAAAGTACAAAAAATAAAAAAAGCTAAGTTACAAAAAATAAAAAAGTTACAAACATTTCAAAAATATTACAACAATTTTAAGCTACTTACACCTAATCTAAGCCCCCTAATAAAATAACAAAGCCCCCCAAAATAAAAAAAATTCCCTACCCTATTCTACATTAAAAAGTTACCAGCTCTATTACCTTACCAGCCCTTAAAAGGGCCTTTTGCAGGGCATGCCCCAAAGAAAACAGCTCTTTTGCCTGTAAAATAAAAATACAACCCCCCCCAACATTAAAACCCACCACCCACATAACCCTACTCTAACCCAAACCCCCCTTAAATAAACCTAACACTACCCCCCTGAAGATCATCCTACCTTTAGCCGTCTTCAGCCAGCCGACCCACCGATGGAACTGAAGAAGAGATCCGGAGCGGCAGAAGTCATTATCCAAGGGGCGCTGAAGAAGTCTTCCATCTGATTGAAGTCATCATCCAAGGGGCGTTGAAGAGGTCTTCCATACAATTGAAGTCTTCATCCAAGCGGCGTCTTCAATCTTCATCCATCCGGAGCGGAGCCATCTTCAGACGAGCCGATGCAGAGCCATCCTCTTCTTCCCGACGACTAACGACGAATGACCATACCTTTAAGTGACGTCATCCAAGATGGCGTCCCTTCAATTCCGATTGGCTGATAGGATTCTATCAGCCAATTGGAATTAAGGTAGGAAAAATCTGATTGGCTGATTTAATCAGCCAATCAGATTGAAGTTCAATCCGATTGGCTGAAACAATCAGCCAATCAGATTGAGCTCGCATTCTATTGGCTGACCGGAACAGCCAATAGAATGAGAGCTCAATCTGATTGGCTGATTGGATCAGCCAATCGGATTGAACTTCAATCTGATTAGCTGATTAAATCAGCCAATCAGATTTTTCCTACCTTAATTCCAATTGGCTGATAGAATCCTATCAGCCAATCGGAATTGAAGGGACGCCATCTTGGATGACGTCACTTAAAGGTACCGTCATTCGTCGTTAGTCGTCGGGAAGAAGAGGATGGCTCCGCGTTGGCTCGTCTGAAGATGGCTCCGCTCCGGATGGATGAAGATTGAAGAGTCCGCTTGGATGAAGACTTCAATCGGATGGAAGACCTCTTCAGAGCCCCTTGGATGATGACTTCAATCGGATGGAAGACTTCTTCAGCACCCCTTGGATGATGACTTCTGCCGCTCCGGATCTCTTCTTCAGTTCCATCGGTGGGTCGGCTGGCTGAAGACGGCTAAAGGTAGGATGATCTTCAGGGGGGTAGTGTTAGGTTTATTTAAGGGGGGTTTGGGTTAGAGTAGGGGTATGTGGGTGGTGGGTTTTAATGTTGGGGGGGTTGTATTTTTATTTTACAGGCAAAAGAGCTGTTTTCTTTGGGGTATGCCCTGCAAAAGGCCCTTTTAAGGGCTGGTAAGGTAATAGAGCTGGTAACTTTTTAATGTAGAATAGGGTAGGGAATTTTTTTTATTTTGGGGGGCTTTGTTATTTTATTAGGGGGCTTAGATTAGTTGTAAATAGCTTAAAATTGTTGTAATATTTTTGAAATGTTTGTAACTTTTTTTATTTTTTGTAACAGCTTTTTTTATTTTTTGTAGTTTAGTTAGTTTATTTAATTGAATTTAATTGTAGTTATTTGTAGCTAATTTATTTAATTATAGTGTAGTGTTAGGTGTAATTGTAACTTAGGTTAGTTTTTATTTTACAGGTAAATTTCTCTTTATTTTAACTAGGTAGCTATTAAATAGTTAATAACTATTTAATAGCTATTGTACCTAGTTAAAATAAATTGAAAGTTGCCTGTAAAATAAAAATAAATCCTAAGATAGCTACAATATAATTATTATTTATATTGTAGCTATATTAGGGTTTATTTTAAAGGTAAGTATTTAGTTTTAAATAGGATAAATTTAGTTAATAAGAGAAATATTATTTAGATTTATTTAATTAATATTTAAGTTAGGGGGGTGTTAGGGTTAGTGTTAGACTTACGTTTAGGGGGTTAATAATTTTATTACAGTGGCGGCGGTGTAGGGGTGGCAGGATAGGGGTTAATAAATTTATTATAGGTGGCGACGGTGTAGGGGGGGCAGATTAGGGGTTAATAAGTTTAATATAGCCTGCGGCGGGGTCCGGGGGCGGCGGTTTAGGGGTTAAACTATTTATTTAGTTGCGGCAAGGTCCGGGATCCACAGGATAGGGGTTAATAACTTTATTATAGGTGGCGGCGGTATAGGGGGGGCAGGATAGGGGTTACTAGGTATAATGTAGGTGGTGGCGGTGTCCGGGAGTGGCGGTTTAGGGGTTAATACATTTATAAGAGTTGCGGCAAGGTCCGGGATCCACAGGATAGGGGTTAATAACTTTATTATAGGTGGCGGCGGTATAGGGGGGGCAGGATAGGGGTTACTAGGTATAATGTAGGTGGTGGCGGTGTCCGGGAGCGGCGGTTTAGGGGTTAATACATTTATAAGAGTTGCGGCGGGGTCTAGGAGCGGCGGTTTAGGGGTTAATAACTTTATTTAGTTGCGGGGGGTGACGGGGGCGCCGGTATAGGGGGTAGAACAGTATAGTTAGTGTGGGTACTTAGTGACAGCTTGTCAATAAAGCTGTCAAAAAGCCGAAGAGCAGCGAGATCGGATGAGTGATAACCCCGTACTTGGTGCACGGCTTTTTGACAGATTTATTGATAACTTTGGCGAGATTTTTCAGGTCCGCGGCAGCGATGGTAGGCGAGCTTAGGCGGGCGTATTGGGCCGGCAAAGGCAGGTAAGTAGACGCGTTGATAACTAGAGGCCATAGACATCACGCTCACAGCATAACTAAAAAACTACTGCTGCTATAAAGTTTGCAGATATTATCTTTATTGCTAAAGCATATCTTTTGAACCAGCCTCTGCTATTGTTTGCTATATAGCTAATACCCTTGTAAGCTAAACATTCATTATCAATTATAAAAAAAATATAATATTTACTCTAGAATGTAAAAATTATCCTTGTAGTGCGAGGGAAAGAGGGATGGGTAGGGATCCCCCAACACACTGTTACAGCTCAGCGAGGCGACTGCTGTCTCATAAATATATTCTGTTATCTTAAACACTAAGCTATGTCACCCTTCTACCCCTCTCCTTTCTCTCCAAGCTCCCGGAGTCCAGCTCAAGCCATACATTTTTTTCTTTCCTATGCCTTTCAGAGTTTGTTTATATCGGACCCTTTGAAAATCTTATCCTTAGTTTTTGATTTGCGGCTTTGACCAGCAGCTCACGCTCTCTGTTCTCCTCATTTGAGCTGCTGGTCAAAGCCGCAAATCAAAAACTATGAGAAGAAGGATTGGGACAGAGAGAAGGAACAACAATTTCCTAATTAATATTTCTATCCAAAACCACATTAGGGAGAAATCCCAACTTAATACGCAGGACCACCTTATCCGCATGAAAGATAAGGTAAGGCGCACCACACTGCAATGCTGAGAGCTCAGAGACTCTCTGAGCAGAAGAAATAGCAATAAGAAACAAACCTTCCAAGATAACAACTTAATATCTATGGAATGCAAAACCTCAAACAGAGCCTACTGCAAAACTGTAAGAACAAGGTTAAGGCTCCAAGTAGGAGCAACAGGTATAAACACAGGTCTGATACTGACCAGGGCCTGACAAAAAGATCTGGCACGTCCGTCAGACACTAGAGTAACAAAATAGATAAAGCAGAAATCTTACCTTTCAGAGACCTCCATACCTTCCTGGAGAAAATACAAAATTCTAGGAATCCTAACCCTACTCCAAGAGTATCCGTTAGATTCACACCAATAAAGGTATTAACGCCATACCTTATGGTAAATTTTACGAGTAACAGGCTTACAAGCCTGGATCATGGTCTCAATGACCGACTCCACCGAAAATCCACGCCTAGACAGAACTAAGTGTTCAATCTCCAAGCAGCGAGCTTCAGAGAAACAAGATTTAAATGGAGAAAAGGACCCTGCATTAGAAGGTCCTTCCTCAGAGGATACCTCCAAGATGGAAGAGATGACATCTTCACTAGGTCTACATACCAGATCCTGCGAGGCCATGCTGGAGCTATTAGAATTACCAATGCTCTCTCCTGTTTGATACGAGCAATGACTCTTGGGCGGCTTGTGGATCTCTTGACCTTGAACCATACCTTGGAAGTTTGGCGTTCTGCCGAGATACCATCAGATCCAACTCCTGCACCCCCCATTTCAGGGTTAATCCAGGAAGAAAAGTCTGTCTGCTCAGGAAATCCACTTCCCAGCAGTGGCGGCTGGTGAATTTTAAAGATGGTAGGGCACTAGACTCCACCCCTTTAAATAAAGCCATGCCCCCAGATGGCCCCACCCATTTAATAAATGGTAGCCACTACAAACTTCTACTACTAATTCTTATCCTTGACATTTTTCTGTTTTTTGTTATATAAAGCTTATTTTAAGAGCACACACACATACACAGTACTGTATATATCATTTGATGTATTAAATCTAGGTATTTGTCTATAATAGTATACACACACATACTAGCATTTAATTCAATACAATAAAAAGTTTACTTCAACATAGTGTTATCTGCCAGTTTAACAAAAAAAAAAAAGATGAGAAAACAGACCTCTTAAGCTAAAATATATAATATGACAGGCTTGCACTTTACAGCTCAAGGAACACTGGCCAGTGGCCATATTAATCATCATGAAGGGGGAAAGGTGGAGAGGGGTTAGTTAGTCAGAGTAGACAGATAAAATTACAGAGGGAAGGCTGGAAGAGAATGAGTATGTATAAAGCCCTGCACACAGCCATGCAAAGTGTTAAATACCAAGACATTCCTGACTCTCTTGTAACCTTGCAGCTCCGTGTTTGTCAGCTTATCCTTCCAACTCACACACTGTCCAAGTGCTGCATGAGGGCAAAGTGTAGGGGAGGGAGTTGATTTATTGCAGCACAAAACAAAAACATAGACTGTTCACCCTAACGATCCTGTTATCTGCTATGCCCAGCAGCTTTCATCACGGATCACAACTGTTATATGTGCTCTATTTGAAAGAATAACTCAGGAGAACAAACTGTGCATCATACATGCTCATATTAAATAGTGTATGACAAAAAAATTTATTTAATATGAGCATGTATGAGGAGCAGTTTGTTCTCCTGAGTTATGCTTTCAAATAGAGCACGTAACAAATGTCAAAGATTGCTCTGCTACTTCTAGTGGAACAAAATAAATGCTGCTACATGTCAGAAAATATTCTGGTCTGGAAATGAATGTTATTGAAAACTAATTTTACACACCGTTCTGTCTGTTCTGCAAGCAGAGCTGCTTTTGTTTTTTTTGGCTGTGTTAGTCCCGCGTTTTTTTAAGCAAATGGGAAGCTAGAACATCTATCAGTGCTGAACTCGCTTCAAACATGAAAAGCCATTGTCTGTTATTTTTAGTTAAAACACACTATGCATGTCAGAAGCAGGTCCTGTATTTTCATGTTAGAAGAAGTGAGTTCAGCACTGTCTAATAAAGTATTTGAAAAAAAACTGAGCAGGTACTGTAACCGGGCTTTAATAGAAACAGTGCAGTTTCTGTTAATATGTCATTAATATGATGGATTCGCCATGCCCCCATAAATTAAGGGAGAACTGAACTTTACTGAACATTTTATAATTGTTATCCGGCAGCTAGTTCTGTGCAATCAACACACGTCTGCACCTCGTCCTCCTGAGAGTCCTGACACTGTAAAGACACCACAGGTTCAGTACATTGGAGTGGGAGCATCATCACGTGACTGTGAGTGATGACGCTCTTCTCTGTCACTGGCTGCTGCTGGCCTGCTGCCTGTCTCTCTCTAACACCTCCCACCCCTCGCACAGGCTGAAGTGTGCGAACAGCAGACTATGGGGATGGGGAGGCTGGGAGCTGCGCAGCAGGCAATTTTAGAATGCGCAAAGCACAGTGCCATAGCTTAGCTATCGCACGTGTGGTTAGGGATTAGATAGAGTAAATTAGTACAGGTGCCAGGGGCGACAGGCTGTATTGTGTAAAATAATATTATACACTGTAACTTACTACATCATTAAATAAATGTAATAAAAAAAAGAAAATAAGTTTGTATTGTATTTTTTTCTAGGGGTAAAAAAAATATAATTTTTTCAATAGGGGGCTATTGGAAAAATTATATTTTTTTTTCTGTTTTTTTTTTTCTTCTGGGATGCTGGGGGGGCACGTGCGAGTGTGCTCAAATGGAGGAGCCTCCACTGCTTCCCAGTTGTCCATTCCTGGAATGTGGATGGCAGATAACAACAATTGTGAGCTTCCGAAAACTGAATAATCCGTGCCACCTCCTTCATGGCTAAGGAACTCTGAGTTCCTCCCTAGTGGTTGATATAAGCCACTGAGGTGATGTTGTCCAACTGGAACCAGATAAACCGGGCTTAGGATAACTGAGGCCAAGCTGTCATAGCATTGTAAATCGCTCTTAACAAGTTCCAGATTGCTCCCCAACCAATCAGGCTGGCGTCCGTGGTCACAATCACCCAGGAAGGTCTCCAGAAGCATGTGCCCTGAGACAGATGATCCTGGGAAAGACACCACGGGAGAGAGTCTCTTGTCGACTGCACTAGATCTATCCTCTGAGACAGATCTGAATGGTCTTTGTTCCATTGTTTGAGCATGCATAACTGCAGAGCTCTCAAATGGAATTGAGCAAAGGGAATGATGTCCATGGAAGGGAACATCAAACCAATTACCTCCATACACTGAGCCACTATTGGCCGAGCAGTAGAGTGTAAAGAGAGGCAAGAGGAAAGAATTTTGGATTTTCTGACATCTGACAGAAAATTATTCATAGATAGGGAATATATTATGGTCCCTAGGAAAACTATCATTGTAGCTGGAACAAGGGAACTCTTCTCCAGGTTCACTTTCCATCCCTGGAGACCTAGAAAAGACAACAAGATCTCTGTAAGAGAGTTTGCTTGTTGAAAAGATGGCACCTGAACCAATATGTCTTCCAGGTAGGGCGCCACTGCAATTCCCAGAGACCTGATCACTGCCAAGAGAGCCCCCAGAACCTTTGTTAAAATTCTGGGAGCTGTGGCAAGGCCAAACGGAAGAGCACAAATTGAAAGTGCTTGTTTAGAAAAGTGAATCTCAGGAACTGGTGATGATCCCTGTGAATGGGAACATGAAGATACGCATCCTTCAGGTCTATGGTCGACATGAACTGACCATCTTGGACCAAAGGAAGAATGGAACGAATGGTATCCATTTTGAAGGATGGTACCCTAAGAAACTTGTTTAGACACTTTAGATCTAAAATAGGTTGAAAGGTTCCCTCATTTCTGGGAACCACAAACAGATTTGAATAGAATCCTAGACCCTGTTCCCTTACTGGAACTGGAACAATCACTCCCAGGGAGGAAAGGTCCTGAATGCAGTTCAAGAATACCTCTCTTCTAACCTGGTCTGCAGATAATCTTGGAAGATGGAATTTGCCCCTAGGAGTAAAGGTTTTGAATTTTATTTTGTAACCCTAAGATACTATGTCCACAGCCCAAGGATCTTGGACATTTTGTATCCATGCTTGACAAAACAGGGGAAGTCTGCCCCCCCCTGTTGATCGGATCCCGGACCGGAGCTGACTTAGACTCACCTAAGGGTTTCTTTGATTGCTTCCCCTTGTTCGAAGGGCTTCCAAGAGGACTTGAACTGCTCCTACTTGGAAGAGGGAAAGGAAGACTTTTGACCTTTGAAGTTACAAAAGGAACAAAAATGACCTTGATGTCCTTTAGGTCTGTTCTTCTTATCTTGTAGTAGAAAAGACCCTTTTCCACCTGTAATTTTAGAAATTATTTCTGCCAGACCAGGTCCAAACAAGGTTTTACCCTTGTAAGGAAGTGCCAGAAGCTTGGACTTAGAGGTAACATCAGCTGACTATGATTTTTGCCACAACGCCTTTCGGGCTATGACAGTGAAGCCAGACATCTTGGCTCCCAGTGCAATAACCTGCATGTTCCCTGATGAACAAACATTTGTTGCAAATAAGCCTTCAGAAATAAAGGAAATGGCTAGTCTGAGAGCCTTAATCCTATCTTGGATCTCCTTGTTAAAATTGATTCAGACAAGGCATCACACTAATAAGATGCAACACTTGCTACTGCCGTAATATGAACTGCAGGTGACCCCTTCTACTTTAGGGACCGTGCACCATGAATCTTTAATGGAGTCAGCAACAGGCAAAACCTTTTTAAAGACTGGAGACGGGGAGAAAGGTATCCCTGGCTACTCCCATACCTGTGTCACACGGACTGGAACAGTAAATACTTCCACAGAGGAAGGAATATCATAGTATTTGTCAAGTTTACTAGATTTTTCAGGGTTGACTGCGACAGAAGAGTCGGAGTCGTCCAATTAGCCAATACCTTATTTAACAATACACAAAGGTGTTCAAGCTTAAATCTGAAGATTACTTCTTCAACTTCAGACCAAGGATTTACACTGTCAGAAAATTATATTTTACCCTCAGAAGCTACAGAGGTAACCTCCTCAACAGAGTTATGAGGGAGGGCAACCTGCAAAGCAGCAGATGGGACACCTTATAATCTGAAAATCTTTTAGTTTTCCTCTTGCGTTTCCCTAATGTAGGAAAAGCAGATAATGCTGCAAATACCGCAGAAGATATCTGTGCGGCAAAATCTACAGGCAAATAAACGCCTCTAGGAGGTTGAGAGGAAGCTTAGGGCACTGCACGTGATTCCATTGAGGCTTGGGACATTTGAGGAGAAAGCTGTGGCATTGCCTGAACAGAATCATCCTGAGAGACATTGGGCTCAGAGGGCAACAATCTATCTCTTCATATGAGCGTAGCAAGCATAAAAAAACACAGAGTCTTCCATAATTAAAAATAAAAAGAGAAATAACATTTTTATATTTTAATATTTACTTTATAATTCATCATTTATAAGGTACTCTTACTTTAACAACAGAATTCCGGTCAGATAGAGTCTAAACCAAGAAATTAGTAACCCTTCACCTCAGCCTGACTGAGCAGTCTTAACCTGACCTTCGACTGAAAAATTGGCCAAGACAAAACAGCAAGAGTTCTCCAGCCTAACAAGAGCATCCAGAAAATGTCTGCATCAGATAAGACGCCGCTCAGCTAGAGAATGGAAGCAAAAAGCAGGTCACATGATTTGCCAATGATAAACTGCACAGATAAAATACAAGCGTGCGTTTCTGACCTCAGCAAATATAGTCAGTGTCGCCATCTTTAATGTTGGATTAGACCGTTAATCCTATTGTTTAGCCATAAGAAAAAAATGAGAGTAAAAAACTGTGCAGCACCTCATACGATGCATCAGTATCATTAAACACACATTATATAAATGAAATGTCCCATAACAAGAAGATTGCTTAGATAAAATACAAACAACCCACAATAAAGTAAAGGGGAGTATACTTTAGAGTCCAAATAAAAAGTAATAACCCCTAGTCTCTTAGTCACAATAAAAGTGCCTGCTCCCTGCCTGTAAATATCATTATAAAGGATATAACATGCCCCAGATAATGTTGCAACTCAACCTAAAAAAGTGCACAGTCTCAAATACCTAGAAGACAAAAAGGCACTTACCTGCAATCTAGCTGTCAGGCAGGACGACAGTTTATAGGATGTGAGAGGACACATACTCCTCAAAGAGACCTGTAGAAAAAGAAAGAACAGAGTAAACCTACTCTTTCTTTCTATACCATGGGCAGCAAATATGTTAGAAAACTAAGCAAGGACTACCTTACAACTTTGTAACTGCTTTAAAGCCACCACTAATCTATTGAAGAGATTAACGTGGACTACGGCTAGATCCAAACATCTTGCTTGTAGCGAGAGAAATCCAATTTTCTTCAGACACCAAAATTTCACCTCCTCCAATGACAGAGGTAAAGAGAATGACTGGGGTTTATGGGTAGGGGAGTGATACTTAACATCTTTGTTGTGGTGCTCTTTGCCTCCTCCTGCTGGCCAGAAGTGATATTCCCACTAGTAATTGATGACATTGTGGACTCTCCATATCTTAGGAAAGGGATCTGACTCCTGGAGGAGGTCTGGGCAATTAGTATGTGTCCACTTTGGGGGTCTTTATCATAAGAGGTTAATTCACTTTATCTTGCATAGATAGCCTTTTAGAGGCCATCACGGCAGAATCCCGCAGTGAAGGTCAAAATTACGTTCAAGGACCTTTACCACCAGATAATGAAAATTGGTAACAGGAGTCATTAAGGCATCACAAGGTTGCCAATGTGATGCAGCTCGTTCACAGCTTCTTCTAGCCTTCAAGCATTATTCTGGACTAGTGCTGCTGCCATATTCAGAAGCAAGTCAGAGGTTGAAAAGTACCATCGCTGCATCCAGTCTGGTAAGCTGTGTTGGGGGCTGTAAATTTCAGCATGCTGCCTTACGGAGATCGGTTGAGTGGGAGCTTTAGAGTTCTGCAGAGTTATAATGCTGGTGTTCACATTATTGTGCCCCACTCCTGTATATGTGTTTCTGCATACATATTGTCTGAGTTAATTCACGATAATGTAGCAGCACTGTAGCAGTGTACTGTATGTGTGTGCAAATGTGTCTATTTGGGCACATGTTAAAGTACAGTGTTATCCTTCAGAGGCTTTATATCAAACCAACTATTTAGCCTGCACATCACCTCTCTAATTCTAGAGCCTTTTCTGAGTGGTTTACATCCAAAGGCCAAAAACTGTTCATAATTAACTTTGACATCAGAAATTATTTTGAAGTTTGTGTTTATTGTTATCATGTACACTAACAGTCAAATGTTTTTAACCCCTTCATGCTGGGTTGCAATTGCTTAGATCAGAAGTTCCAATGTAAACACTAAGCTTTAAGCTTAACAACAGTCAAAATGAGTCTCACTTTTAACTGTGAAGAGAAGACTCCGAGCTGCAGGTTTGATAGTTTAAGTGAAAGTAAGAAAACCATTGTTATGATGGTGAGGTAAGAAATATAGGCATGCCTGGACCATGAAGCACCACCAGTAAACTACTAAAGACTGGAAGGTCTTATGGACTGATGATTCAGAATATGAAATCTTTGCTTCGTCGCATAGGATTTTTGTATGGTATTTAGTAGGGTAAGGGATGGCTCCTCATTTTGTTATACCAGGGATAGACGATTGGCAGTCCAAAGGCTACATGCGGCCCTTTGTTAGGATAAAGCAGAACTAACAACGTATGCCATCGTTTTTGTGGCCCCAGAAATATTGGAACTAAAATAATTTTTGCTTTGAATTATATATATATATATATATATATATATATATAAACTTTCAAAGGGATCCCACACTCACTGCTTTACTTCAGCCTCCGGGATGCACTTAAATCATTGATATGCAGAGTAAATAAGAAAGGCACTCTCCGTATAATTAGTATTATAACTTTACTAAGATGAACGTTTTCGGGGTTGCCCCCGTCCTCAGACCTTACAAAACAAGTGACATAATGAACTATTTAAGTGATTACCTGGTTGCGATCCTGCCAGAGCCTGTAGCGTCCCCATAGCGCAACTGCGCATGCGCAAGAGTATGTACAGAGGCCCTGGAGGTTCAAAAGAGTCACCAAGTCAAACGAAATAGAAAAAATAAAAACAAGAATTATTACATAAACTTAAAAGCACGGCACATAGCAACTACAATGTGAATGATCAATAATGCAGTGTAAATTTAGACTAAGGTAATATACAGGGAGTGCAGAATTATTAGGCAAATGAGTATTTTGACCACATCATCCTCTTTATGCATGTTGTCTTACTCCAAGCTGTATAGGCTCGAAAGCCTACTACCAATTAAGCATATTAGGTGATGTGCATCTCTGTAATGAGAAGGGGTGTGGTCTAATGACATCAACACCCTATATCAGGTGTGCATAATTATTAGGCAACTTCCTTTCCCTTTGCAAAATGGCTCAAAAGAAGGACTTGACAGGCTCAGAAAAGTCAAAAATAGTGAGATATCTTGGAGAGGGATGCAGCACTCTTAAAATTGCAAAGCTTCTGAAGCGTGATCATCGAACAATCAAGCGTTTCATTCAAAATAGTCAACAGGGTCGCAAGAAGCGTGTGGAAAAACCAAGGCGCAAAATAACTGCCCATGAACTGAGAAAAGTCAAGCGTGCAGCTGCCAAGATGCCACTTGCCACCAGTTTGGCCATATTTCAGAGCTGCAACATCACTGGAGTGCCCAAAAGCACAAGGTGTGCAATACTCAGAGACATGGCCAAGGTAAGAAAGGCTGAAAGACGACCACCACTGAACAAGACACACAAGCTGAAACGCAAGACTGGGCCAAGAAATATCTCAAGACTGATTTTTCTAAGGTTTTATGGACTGATGAAATGAGAGTGAGTCTTGATGGGCCAGATGGATGGGCCCGTGGCTGGATTGGTAAAGGGCAGAGAGCTCCAGTCCGACTCAGACGCCAGCAAGGTGGAGGTGGAGTACTGGTTTGGGCTTGTATCATCAAAGATGAGCTTGTGGGGCCTTTTCGGGTTGAGGATGGAGTCAAGCTCAACTCCCAGTCCTACTGCCAGTTTCTGGAAGACACCTTCTTCAAGCAGTGGTACAGGAAGAAGTCTGCATCCTTCAAGAAAAACATGATTTTCATGCAGGACAATGCTCCATCACACGCGTCCAAGTACTCCACAGCGTGGCTGGCAAGAAAGGGTATAAAAGAAGAAAATCTAATGACATGGCCTCCTTGTTCACCTGATCTGAACCCCATTGAGAACCTGTGGTCCATCATCAAATGTGAGATTTACAAGGAGGGAAAACAGTACACCTCTCTGAACAGTGTCTGGGAGGCTGTGGTTGCTGCTGCACGCAATGTTGATGGTGAACAGATCAAAACACTGACAGAATCCATGGATGGCAGGCTTTTGAGTGTCCTTGCAATGAAAGGTGGCTATATTGGTCACTGATTTGTTTTTGTTTTGTTTTTGAATGTCAGAAATGTATATTTGTGAATGTTGAGATGTTATATTGGTTTCACTGGTAAAAATAAATAATTGAAATGGGTATATATTTGTGTTTTGTTAAGTTGCCTAATAATTATGCACAGTAATAGTCACCTGCTCACACAGATATCCCCCTAAAATAGCTATAACTAAAAACAAACTAAAAACTACTTCCAAAACTATTCAGCTTTGATATTAATGAGTTTTTTGGGTTCATTGAGAACATGGTTGTTGTTCAATAATAAAATTAATCCTCAAAAATACAACTTGCCTAATAATTCTGCACTCCCTGTATATAGAGTGGCTGCGTGCAAGGGAAGCATCAGGGATCAACATGACAATCTTAGAATGAACAACAGGATCATTTGTTATATATTCATTTATAATGCCCAAATCATTATTAAGCAAAAACCTCAATCTCCAAACAGTTAGTATCACTGTTATGGAGTCTGTCTACTGTTGCTAAGCAACATTAAACAATCTTGATACACCAATCCGGTGCCCACCATAATGCAGCCCCAATCGATCTATTCCAAATTCTTAGAGATATTGCCACCGATATTACTTGAATCATACTGTCGAAACCTATTCTCAGGCCATCATATGCCAACAATTTATACAGTCTATGATCCGGTCTACAACTATTGTTGCTAAGCAACCATAAATATTCACAATGCACCAATCGGGTGCTCTCAATCAGCCCAGAGCTATCAACACATGCCTTTCACCTTACACACTGCCAGAGTAGCACTCAAGTTGCTACAAACCCCTCACAGATATTAAACTATTCAGATCCATGTAAGTGAGACATATCAATGACCTTAAACAGGCATGGTCTCTCCATATTGGTAAAGCAAAACACACATTGTTATGGACAGTGATTTCTACATGCTACCTGCAAGCAACAAGATGTTGACAGTTGTCATCCATATCACAAATTAACCCATTACCTTTCACGATCAATCAAGAAAATTAGTAATAAGAGAGAACAAAAACATAAATTTAACTCATTACTCCATATTGCCAACAGAAATTAACAGGATCTACTAACCCACTGGTGTTTACTAATATCAATAGGGTGGACTACTATCCAATCTGTTCAATATTATGTCACAATTGTATCAAGTATAGAGTGATTGGGACTTATTAGTGCCATATATGAATTAGAAATACCTAACTACAAAATTGAAAACATTAAAAATAAGAATAAAAACTTAATCAAAAGAATCAAATAAAGAAATCAATATAGTAGGATCACAATCATGTATAGATTATATATACCACTCATATATCTACAAAGGCCAAAAAACCTAATGTTGTATACTCAACAAAAAACAACAAGATCCAATCATAATCAATTTCAAATTCTTTTCGAGGTTGGACAATGTTCAAACATGTACCTCAGAAATTCCAAGGATACACATTTTCTCCAAAACATACCATAATTCACAGAAAACATTTCATGTCAAAATGAACATTCAGTCCCTTAGGTACCAGAGTGTCAAGTGTAAAAATCCACCGACTTTCCCTCTGCAGTAGCAACCTGCCTCTATCACCGTCTCTTGTGAGAGGTGGGACATGATCTATGATAATAAATCGTAGATCAGTATTTTTGTGTTTAGCTTGCAAAAAATGTCTGGCTATTGGTTGGTCAGATTTACCATTATCTATAGCTGCTCTAATGGCCGACCTATGGTTGGCCATTCTGGTGCGGGCATCATCTTGTGTCTTACCGACATAGAATTTGCCACATGGGCAGTGGATCATGTATATGATGTAGTTGGTAGTACACGTGACTCTATGTCTAATGGCAAATTTTCTATTTGTCCAGGGGTGTGTGAAAAATTTACTCTGGGTCATCCCACTGCATGTGGTGCATCCACTACACCGGAAGCACCCATTTTTGTTGGTGTCTAACCATGTTCTAGACTTGTAGCTCAGTCTATTATCGGGTCGCATCAGATGATCCCTTAAGGAGGCCGCCCTCCTATACCCAACAATCAGTGAGTCCATAGACTCACAAGGCAGTCTCTTGTCAGTTGAAATGATAGCCCAATGTTCTCGTAGTATATTCGGTAGAGTAACCTTATCAGGAGTAAAGATAGTCGTCAGAATCATCCGTTCCTTGGGTGGTGCCTCGGGTGCAGTCTTCCTCAAAGCATCATTCTGTGAGATGTTTTTAGCTTCCAGAAAAGCCGTGGTCAAATGTTGTCTGCTATAACCTCGCTGTTCAAATTTTGTCCTCATCTCTTCGAGTTGTAGTAGTTTATTCACTTGGTCACTGTTATTCCGTGTTACCCTCTTAAATTGTGACTTGGGCAAAGCTTTTTTCGAAAATGGTGGGTGACAGCTTGTTCCTTGGAGGATTGAATTCCTGTCCGTAGGTTTTTGGTATAGTGTAGTCTTCAGGCAATCCCCAGATCTGTATATCCTTAAATCTAGGAAGTCAATCGTTTGTTTGTTATAGGTGATCTTGAACTTAAGATTGTTGTTTGTTTGGTTCAGTTCATCAAACCAAGAAACTAGACCTTGTTGGTCCCCTCTCCAAATCAGGAATAGATCATCTATGTACCTGCAGAACATTAGTATCCGTGGATCCTTGAATAGTGTGGTACCCAAAGTCTCAAACTCCGCCATATACAGATTGGCATAGGATGGGGCAACATTGGACCCCATCGCGGTGCCCGAAATCTGTAGATAGAATTTTGCTTTGAATTTGAAATAGTTCATCTTGAGACAATATTCCAGTAGCTGTATTACCACATCGACAGGTGGACCCACATAGGGAGAATTGAGGAGAGTAGATTTGATCGCAGCCATACCCTATATATACCCTACATATATATAAATAAATATAGATATCAAAATAACAAGAGTATTGCATTGAGCAATGATACTTTTTTTATTGAACTAACTATACATTTATAAGTTGACAAGCTTTCGGAAGAGCTCCTTCCTTTATCAAGTATTGCTTTAGACTTGATAAAGGAAGGAACTCTTCCGAAAGCTTGTCAACTTATAAATGTATAGTTAGTCCAATAAAAAAAAGTATCATTGCTCAATGCAATACTCTTGTTATTTTGATATCTAAATCTCTGGACTAACACGGCTACTCCAATCAATGTGTACATAAATATATGTTTTATAGACACTAAAACTTTACACTTATTTTGTCACTTTTTAAACAACTAATGAAACTTTAAAAATACATCTACATGTTAGTCATGGATTAATCTTTTCCTTGAATGCATCATTCTATATAGCATGTATTTAGTGTTTTTTTGTCCCTTTAAATATAAGGTATATTTTTGAGATTAATCCTTTGATGGGCTGCTTTAATAGGCATAATGTTTCAATCTGAGTGTATGTTGGGGGATTTTTATTACCTATTACCTCTTGAATTCTGGATTTTAGCTGTAAATAATGATACCATATATTTTGCTCTGCTTCCCCTAATTCTGCATATTGTGTATATGTGATGATTTTACCATTGGTTATGGTGTCTGCAATTCTATAGAGGCCCTTATTTTCCCATTTCTGCTGCACTTGTTCAGTAATGGAAGATTGAGGTGTTACTAATGGTGTAACTCTTGATATAATACAAACAATGAACCCAAACAAGGGATCCTAATAGGGGCGCTCTAATGATAAAAAATTCAAGCTATAAATATAAATATGCGGAAAACAAACAATATAGTGCACAAACAAAAAATAAAAAATACATAAAATATATGCAAGAAAACCCACTCAAACCCAAAAATCTGTCAGTCCCAAATTCAAAATCCAAATGGGAAGAATGAATAAAGTTCTGCAAATTCGGCACCGCAGGACACGTCAGCTGCTCTCTCCTTACATCAAATGTAGAAGGACATCTAGAAATAACTTGGGAAGACAAAAAAGAGGCGCATGTGTGTACCAGTAAAGAGATCCAAGATAGTGGAAGAAATTACACCAGGGTACTCACATTTATCCAGAGCACTCTTTTTTTTTTTTGCTAGATCCTTGAAATTTGTCTAGTTTTTCAGATTTATTACAATCTTGTTGGGACATGTTAAGATTATATAGGGTTGTGTAGTACTCAACAAATGTATTTGCTACAGTGGAGCAAAAACGTATTTAGTCAGCCACCAATTGTGCAAGTTCTCCCACTTAAGAAGGTGAGAGAGGCCTGTAATTTTCATCATAGGTATACCTCAACTATGAGAGACAAAATGTGGAAACAAATGCAGACAATCACATTATCTGATTTGGAAAGAATTTATTTGCAAATTATGGTGGAAAATAAGTATTTGGTCAATATCAAAAGTTCATCTCAATACTTTGTTATATATACTTTGTTGGCAATGACAGAGGTCAAACGTTTTCTGTAAGTCTTCACAAGGTTGTCCCACACTGTTGCTGGTATGTTGGCCCATTCCTGCATAAAGATCTCTTCTAGAGCAGTGATGTTTAGGGGCTGTTGCTGGGCAACACGGACTTTCAACTCCCTCCAAAGGTTTTCTATGGGGTTGAGATCTAGAGACTGGCTAGGCCACTCCAAGACCTTGAAATGCTTCTTACGAAGCCACTCCTTCGCTGCCCGGGCGGTGTGTTTGGGATCATTGTCATGCTGAAAGACCCAGCCACGTTTCATCTTCAATGCCCTTGCTGATGGAAGGAGGTTTGCACTCAAAATCTCACGATACATGGCCCTATTCATTCTTTCATGTACACGGATCAGTCGTCCTGTTCCCTTTGCATAGAAACAGCCACAAAGCATGATGTTGCCACCCCCATGCTTCACATTAGGTATGGTGTTCTTTGGTTGCAACTCAGCATTCTCTCTCCTCCAAACACGACGAGGTGTGTTTCTACCAAACAGTTCTACTTTGGTTTCATCTGACCATATGACATTCTCTCAATCTGCTTCTAGATCATCCAAATGCTCTCTAGCATACTTCAAATGGGCCAGGACATGTACTGGCTTAAGCAGGGGGACACGTCTGGCACTGCAGGATCTGAGTCCCTGGTGGCGTAGTGTGTTACTGATAGTAACCTTTGTTACGTTGGTCCCAGCTCTCTGCAGGTCATTCACTAGGTCCCCCCGTGTGGTTCTGGGATGTTTGCTCACCGTTCTTGTGATCATTTTGACCTCACGGTTGAGATCTTGCATGGAGCCCCAGTTCGAGGGAGATTATCAGTGGTCTTGTATGTCTTCCATTTTCTAATTATTGCTCCCACAGTTGCTTTCTTCACACCAAGCTGCTTGCCTATTGCAGATTCAGTCTTCCCAGCCTAGTGCAGGTCTACAATTTTGTATCTGGTGTCCTTCGACAGCTCTTTGGTCTTCACCATAGTGGAGTTTGGAGTGTGACTGTTTGAGGTTGTGGACAGGTCTTTTATACTGATAACAAGTTCAAACAGGTGCCATTAATACAGGTAATGAGTGGAGGACAGATGAGCCTCTTAAAGAAGAAGATACAGGTCTGTGAGAGCCAGAAATCTTGCTTGTTTGTAGGTGATCAAATACTTATTTCCCACCATAATATGCAAATAAATTCTTTCCAAATCAGACAATGTGATTGTCTGGATTTGTTTCCACATTTTGTCTCTCATAGTTCAGGTATACCTATGATGAAAATTACAGGCCTCTCTCATCTTCTTAAGTGGGAGAACTTGCACAATTGGTGGCTGACTAAATACTTTTTTGCTCCACTGTATATGTAGAGGATCATTAGTAGTTTCACCATTTGTTTGCTGCATCTGAGGTACTGTGGTGCATCTAGTGATGTATTTTAACTTGTTAGCAAGCATTCTATCAGGTTTGTTCCTGTATAAGTTGTATTGGGAGTCTACCGCTTTAATTGAGTTTAATGCCCTCTTGTTTAATAAATGATTAAGTGCTTCATTTTTATCTTTTAAAGATTTAGATAGTGATTTTTTGGGGTGGAGTATGAGCTGAGAACATAGAATTCTTATTTCTTCCTTTAGATCTGTGATTTTAGCACTGTTTGCTATTTTTATTTTACTCGATTCTGATATGAATAATCCTCTAATATAAGCCTTAAGAGCCCCCCAAGTGTATATTGGGTTAGAAGTCGAGCCTTCATTAATTGTAACAAATTCTATAATCTGATGATGTATTTTTTGTCTTATTACGTTGTCTCTAAGAAGACTTGGATGAAAGGTGGATTTATCATACCACTAAGTGTAATTTCTATTATTGCATGATCTGACCATGGGCAGTTGTTAATATTCACTGTGCTAACTAAGGGGAACAATATTTGGCTGGTAAGTAGATAGTCAATTCTAGAGTGAGTGCCGTGAACCGCTGAAAAATATGTATAATCTTGCTCCAGCTTGTGTAATGCTCTCTAACAGTCGATAAGGTTATGGTCTAAAAGAAGGTCTCTAAGTAGTCGCTGTGTTTTAATATTATTAGTTATATTACTTTTATATTTTATGGTCCTATCTAATTTGTTATCTAGTGTCATATTGAAGTCTCCTCCTATAATTGTTTTGTGTCTTTTCCATTGTGTTAAATGTTTGCTCAGATTAGAAATAAATGGAGTCTGGTGCTCATTTGGGGCATATACATGAACTAATAGGACTGGTGTATTTTGTATCAGTTCTCTCACTATCAATAATCTTCCTGTTTTATCTCTAATTATCTCTTCTTCTTTAAAATTTAATGAGGAGTGTAGTAACAGAGAAACACCACACTTCTGCATGGTATTGGATAGAATAAAGTTATATATTTAGGAGTGCAGTGGGATGTAAAGTGAGTTTCCTGCAGCATTATGATATGAGCTTTCATAGCCTTATACCCTGAAATTGCCTTTTTCAGTTTAGTGTTAGAGTTGAGCCCCCTAATATTATGAGAAATTATTTTAATATGCATGGGGGAGTGTGAATTTCAATCTTAGATATAAACAAGTGATGTAGCATCGTAGCATGATTAGGCATCTGTGGCTGCAGAATGAGGCCTATATATCTAAAAGGAGTTTTGAGTTTCTCATTGTGGACATTTAGCCGTACTGTATTTTTGTAAAATATAAACTATATTTTAGTGTAAATTGACAGCATGTCTTAGTGTGGATGATCTGGACTACTAAACTTAAAAAAGCATTAACTTTAACAAGTATATAACAGTATAACAAAAACTTTTCAATACACTTATTTACCTTTTCTGAAGGCGAAAACATGTCTTCTAAATTAACAAATATAGCCCATTTGTAGATTATATAAGTGAACGTATCAAGGTGAGGGTGGAGTGGGAAGGGGTTAGTTGAGGAAGAGATGGGGCATGGGGGGGTAGGGACATTAACAGGAAGGGTAGATGAGGGGTGGGATGGGGTAGGAGAAATAGCAAGGTGGAAGATCTTTTATTTTGTAAACTGCAATAACATTACATTTCATTGTTCATTCTAATAAGTCCAGAATAACTTTATGTGTATGATCAGTCAATATTACCAACTCATTTGCTCTTGTTGAAATCCTCTTCAAGAAGGGGTTGAGTCTTCTACATTGGAGGAGTTGGAATCCGACACAGGACTTGAGCTTGGTCTGGCTTTCTTGGGTTTACCATTTTTCCCCACTGTGGTCCAGTCTCGTTGGAACGTTTTCCTCTGAGGTTTTGGAGATGCCTGGAGGGTCTGAAGTCTCCATGCAGATGTTAAGGCGGGAAAGCAGAGATATGCCCTCTTCAGCTGTGGTACAGAAATATGTAGTACTCAAATGTGTGAAGATCAATTTGAAAGGAAAATTCCAGTGGTACTTAATTTTTGCTGTTATAAGTGCTTGTATTACCGGTTTTATTTCTTGACGTTTTCTGAGTGTTGTCAGTGAGAGGTCTATGTAGATCTGGATAGAATGTCCTTCATAACTTAGATTGTGGGATAGTTTAACAGCTTTGAGAATTGCTTCTTTTATATGATAGTAATGTAATTTCAAAATAATGCCTCTGGTTGTGGATTGTGATGGTTTGGTTAGCGCCCTATGAACGCTATCCATTAATAGCATATTAGTGTCCACCTCAGGTACTAGTTGGCGGAACAGCTTTGTGATATCTTCTTGTAGGTTTTTGTAGTCTTCTGGCAAATTTCTAATATGCAGATTTGATCAGCGTGACCTGTTTTCAAAGTCTTCTACTTGTGATTCTAGAGTCTTTATATACGCTAAATGATCATGTAGTGTTTGCTGTATATGCGGAATTTCTTCTGTTACATCATCCAGTTTTTCTTCTAATTCTGATGTTCTTTCTCCTATATCCTTGATATCTTTTTAAGGTCTAAGAAAGCTGTTTTAAGTTCTTCATGGAATAGAACCTAAATCTGTAATAGTAGTTATTTATTTGGGACATTTGCGGTGGCCTCCATAGTTGTATTTATTGAGTTTTCAGAAGGATCATTGTCAGGATGCCAGGAATCAGACTGAGACGAGAAGTGTAAAAATAATCACACCTTTATTAATAGCAAAAAATAATAAAAAGTCCACAAGTCAAATAACAAGCCAGGAATCAAAACCAGAGCCGGTAGTCAGACGAGCCGAGTCAGGAGCCAAAGCGAATAGTCAGACAAGCCAAGTCAGGAGCCAAAGCGAGTAGTCAGAAGAGCCAGAATCAGGAACAAGGAGAACAGCAGAGTCAGGAACAAGCCAGGGATCAGGAACCAGGAGGGACGTCAGACAGCCAGGTAATACACAGGAGCTCTCACAAACAGGTCTGAGACAACGCAAGGGCAAAGCATACTGAACAGAGGCCCTTTAAATAATAAGTGATGACATTACAATTCTGAGACTGCAAATAGAGATGAACTTTAAGTGTTCCGGTGAAAATAGACTCATAAAAGTTCAGGTGAAGATCCGTTTTTTAAAAGTGAATTCAGATGAGGACCGGGCACCAACTCTAAGCCCTTTGGTGAAGGAAAACCTATATGGAAAAGAAGAAAGACTACTACACAAACAGTACAAAAAACTGTATCCTAGAGGTAATGTGCTCACCGTTAACAGAAAGAATCACTCGGGCTGGTATGTCAAATGAATGCACATTACCTCTAGGATACAATTTTTTGTACTGTTTGTGTAGTAGTCTTTCTTCTTTTCCATATAGGTTTTCTTTCACCAAAGGGCTTAAAGTTGGTGCACGGTCCTCATCTGGATTCACTTTTAAAAAAACGGATCTTCACCTGAACTTTTTTTTTTTTGCAATAACTTTTTTATTAGGGAAATATAATATCACAAATACATACATGAAATGGTACACAATTCCTTATTGTTTTACATTACTTTTTTGTTTCACTAGTCACAAACATAACAAGTTCAAACTATTATAACAAACCCTCACGGAAACAGCCACTTCACCTGAACTTTTATGAGTCTATTTTCACCGGAACACTTAAAGTTCATCTCTATTTGGATACAACTGTGACTACTTTTTTGATATTTTTATTTTTTGATAATTTTTTTTTGTTTATATATATATATATATATATATATATATATATATATATATATATATATATATATATATATTTTTTTTTTTTTTCAGAACTGGGATTTTTTCCTATTTGCCAAATTTGTCATATGTACATAGTCATTTACCAGACTATTGTTGTCTGGTTCCTAGCTAACTGTTGGTTCTTATTCTGTTTCTTTTTTGTTGAATTTTATTGTAACATTATTGCTTATATTAAATATATTTTACTGTAATTACTTTAGAATAGACAATCATTGCGTCACAATATATATAGAGTTTTTATCTATATCCCACAGTATAGTATTGTTTGCAACACGCCACTGAATTTTACCTCTGACTATACCATTACATGGCATTAAAAAGTATTCTATGGGATATACTTTTTATTTATAAGTTTTTATTTATTCACTTTTTTAACCAGTACAATACATTATTTCATACCTTTCCCTCTCCCCTTTTTATTGCATCACCGCCATTATATACAATTGATATACCTTCACATCACATCCTAGACATTCACCTAGATTTAGAGTTCTGCGTTAGCCGTCAAAAGCAGCGTTAAGGGGTCCTAACGCTGCTTTTGGCCACCCGCTGGTATTTAGAGTTGGCCAGGTAAAGGTGTACCGCTCACTTTCAAGCTGTGACTTTTCCATACCGGAGATCCCCTTACACCAATTGCGTATCCTATCTTTTCAATAGGATCTTCCTAACGCCGGTATTTAGAGTCTTGGCTGAAGTGAGGGGTAGAGCCTCTACCGACAAGACTCCTAACGCCCATGGAAAGGTTGTAGTTAAGAGCTTTATGGGCTAACGCCGGTATATAAAGCTCTTAACTACAGTGCTCTAAAGTACACTAACACCCATAAACTACCTATGTACCCCTAAACCAAGGTCCCCCCACATCGCCGCCACTATAATAAATATTTGAGCTCGCATTCTATTGGCTGTATCGATCAGCCAATAGAATACGAGCACAATCAGATTGGCTGATTGGATCAGCCAATCGGATTGAACTTGAATCTGATTGGCTGATTGAATCAGCCAATCAGATTTTTCCTACCTTAATTCCGATTGGCTAATAGAATCCTATCAGCCAATCGGAATTCGAGGGACGCCATCTTGGATGACGTCATTTAAACCTTCATTCGGCGAGTAGGCGTCGGTTGAAAAGGATGGATCGACGTTGGCTGGGAAGAAGATGACTCAGTTCCGGATGGATGAAGATAGAAGATGCCGCTTGGATGAAGATGTCTGCCGGTCCGGATGTCCTCTTCTGCCCCGATAGGATGAAGACTTTGGCCGGGCTGGGTGAAGACGACTCAAGGTAGGGAGATCTTCAGGGGGGTAGTGTAAGGTTTATTTAAGGGGGGTTTGGGTGGGTTAGAATAGGGGTATGTGGGTGGTGGGTTTTAATGTTGGGGGGGTTGTATTTTTTTTTACAGGCAAAAGAGCTGATTACTTTGGGGTATGCCCCGCAAAAAGCCCTTTTAAGAGCTGGTAAAAGAGCTGATTACTTTGTAATGTAGAATAGGGTAGGGACTTTTATTTTATTTTTTTTATTTTTATTTTATTAGGGGGCTTAGATTAGGTGTAATTAGTTTAAAATTCTTGTAATATTTTTTTATTTTCTGTAATTTAGTGTTTGTTTGTTTTTTGTCATTTAGTTTAGTTTATTTAATTGTATTTAATTGTAGGTATTGTTAGCTAATTTATTTAATTAATTTAATGGTAGTGTAGTGTTAGGTTTAATTGTAACTTAGGTTAGGATTTATTTTACAGGTAATTTTGTAATTATTTTAACTAGGTAGCTATTAAATAGTTAATAACTATTTAATAGCTATTGTACCTAGTTAAAATAAATACAAAGTTGCCTGTAAAATAAATATAAATCCTAAAATAGCTACAATATAATTATTTGTTATATTGTAGCTATATTAGGGTTTATTTTACAGGTAAGTATTTAGTTTTAAATAGGAATACTTTAGTTAATAAGAGTTAATTTATTTTGTTAGATTAAAATTATATTTAACTTAGGGGGGTGTTAGGGTTATGGTTAGACTTAGCTTTAGGGGTTAATACATTTATTATAGTAGTGGCGAGGTCCGGTCAGCAGATTAGGGGTTAATACTTGCGGTTAGGTGGTGGCGACGTTGGGGGGGCAGATTAGGGGTTAATAAATATTAAACAAAGAATATTCAACACCTCTAATTGAGACAAAATAGAACCCAATAATAGAAAGAACAGTAAGGCTGATGATATACGTTTAAAATTTCACCTTTATTTAGACTCCGTGAGTAAAAAGACAAAGGCACAGTACACAGACCTGACTACCGCTGACGCGTTTCCTGCCCTATTGGGCACTTCATCAGAGCTAACTTTCAGGTGTGTAAAGGCTCCTTAAGAACAGGATATGAGCCCTTCACACCTGTTGCATAGTTAATTACAAAAGAACAAAAAATAATATTGTCAAATAAACACCAATCCAATGTGAAAAATAATACAAACTATGCATAACAAACAAACTTGAGAAAATCCTACAAAAAAGATACATATATTTATTTATACTTAGACTATGTTTTCATATAAGATTTTAATACTTCATCTGTACATTAATAACGATATTATAATCAAAGTTGGGGGCAAGAATGCTCATTCTATTCGCCATAGAATGGATATTTGAAGAGGAAATCCCAGTGGTCTGAAGCCAACTAGTATATAATCAGAGTATATATAGAATATTAACGATTATTAAAAATCTTGCCAACCAAATTCAGTGAAACCCACAAGTAATAAATACATTCATATATAATGATACCCACAGAGAGCAAAATCTGTTGTGTATCCCAATATATATTGTACCATATAAAAGTCAAATGCAATACAAAACCTTAAAATGTGGAACATTACAAGCCAACTAAGCAACCTACAATACTGAGAATTACGCATTATCAATGAACAGTTTAATGTCACTTATCTTGTTGATACCAAAAGGAGCACCAGTTTTCAGAGTATGGATCCAGTAAACTTCACGTTTACTGAGTGCTGCATATCTGTTACCACCTCTGGGTCCTAGTTTAACCACCTCAATCCCTTGAAATTTAAAGCCAGCTGATCTATCTTCATGTAAAGCAAAATGCTTGGCCACAGGAGTTTTAGGAATTTCTGCCTCAAGAGAGAGCAAATGCTCTCTTATTCGATCTTTAAGCATTCTAGATGTTAATCCTGTATATTGAAAATTACAAATTCTACAAGTTAAAAGATATATAACAAAAGTAGACGTACAGGAGATATGCTCTTTGATCTTGAATACCTGACCCGTATGTGTAGAGATAAAGGTATCCCCAACTGTGGCATAACTACAACTTTTACAAGGTCTAACATTACATCTGTAAAAACCTGGTTTTGATGTTAACCAATTGGTAGATTGTGTAGTAAGTGAACTCTTTCTGCTAAAATCCTTTCTGACCATATCTCCAATAGTTTTTGCTTTTCTACAAATAAAGTTACATTTAGTAGAAATATTTTTTAGATCTATATCCCTATCTAAAATAGGTAATCTATTCTTTATAATTCTACTAATATTATCAAATTGTCTACTGTAAGACGTAATGAAATTAACACCATCCCTATTCCTAACATCTTTATCTTTAAGTAAATTATTTCTGTCAAATTTACTCACTTGTTCAGATATTGTCAGTAAACTTTGTTCATCATAACCTCTCTCTTTCAATCTAAGGGTGAGACCTGCTGCATGTTTTTTGTAACTCTCTAGATTACTACAGTTCCTCCGTAATCTAATATATTGTCCTTTAGGTATCCCCTTTTTTAAGTGCATTGGATGGCATGAATCTGCTCTGAGAATGGTATTGCCCGAAATCTCTTTCCTAAAAACTTCCGTAACAATTTCCTCTGTACCATTGCTGAGTTTGACATCTAGAAATGATATATTGTCTTTAGAATAGCATCATTCTGGTTCAAATATTCTACAAATTTTTCCAAATCCCTATTTTCTCCACTCCATAATAATAACATATCATCTATAAAGCGTGTATAATAGATGATACGTTTCTTAAATGGATTTGTAATATTGAACAACTTTTTGTCTTCAAATTCTGCTAGATAGAGATTAGCATACGAGGGGGCAAATTTTGCCCCCATCGCAGTGCCTCTATGTTGTAGAAAATACATACCATTAAAAATAAAATAATTATGATGTAACAAAAATTTGGTTACTTGTAACATGAAGTCAATTAGATTCGAATCATAATTAGAATATTTAGATAGCATAGCTTTCATAGCCAACAAACCTTGATCATGTGGTATACATGAGTACAAGGACACAGCATCTATTGTTACAAAGTTGTAATCTGTGTCACATTTAAACTCATGTAGAGATCTAATTAGATGTTTTGTGTCACGTAAGAAACCTGGCAGAGACTGCACCACTGGTTGTAATTGTGCATCCAACCATTCTCCCAACCTCTCCCCCAGAGAGCCAATTGCAGATATGATTGGTCTCCCTGGGGGATTGGTTAAGCTTTTGTGTACCTTCGGTAGGAATTTAAATACAGGGATTCTAGGATGTTTTACATATAATGAATCACAAATACTATTAGTAAAAATACTCTTTTCTCTACCATCATCTAATAAAGAAGAAAGTTCCCTTTGGAATTTGGTTGTAGGATTAAAGGTTAATTTTTTGTAGGTATCTGTGTCACTCAACTGTCTCATAGCTTCACTAAGGTATTGTTCCTTGTTTAAAATAACAATGGAACCTCCCTTATCAGAATCCACTACCACTAGGTTTTTGTTGTTAATTATTTTATTTAGAGCATTCCATTCCCTCCTGTTCAAATTTTTATATCTATGTTTGTTGGAACCAATCTTTGAATTTTTCTCAGCTAATTCAGTTAAATCCTGTTCAACTATAGCATGAAAAACCTCTATGAGGTCTGTGCGAGAGTTAACAGGATAAAAAGTACTCTTTTTTTAGTCTCTTAACAACCTGTTGTTTGGTTTTATTAGTCTCACTCTCACTATCCACATTGAGATCACATAGTAAAGCAATATCACACAATTCTGAGAAATTAAATTTTTCATTCAAAGACACAACTACAGAAGGATCCAGTGGACTCTCATCACAAACCAATGTTGGATCTTTGTTAAAGTGTTTCTTTAACGTTATCTTACGGACAAATTTGTTTAAGTCCAAGATAGTATCAAAAAGATTAAAGTCCTGCGTCGGTGAAAAGCCCAGACCTTTAATAAGTTCGAGAAAGCAGTATTAAAATCTTATTGCTTCAATTGAGGGCTTAGCAGGCGAGCCCTTCTCAACACCTGTGAGACAAGCCGGGATGCTGCTGTGAATTTAGGCAGCATCTGTATCTGCTGCAACTGACTGCACTATAAGAGAGTGAATACAACAATTCCGTTTTCCTGGATCTCATCTAACATTGGATATCAATCTCAGAATCAAGTGAGTTTGTTTTATATTTTCATACCTGCTGGAATTATCTGGCTTATTTCTATTTACTTCTAATGATGAGTCTTGCGAATGTAAGGGGTTAACGGATTATCCAACCAGCTGCAACAGTATAACACAGGTTTACCACAATTGTTTCGAAATTGGATAAAGCGATATTTTGTTTCAGTCAGTACTAACTAATATAGGCCTAGATTTGGAGTTCGGCGGTAGCCGTGAAAACCAGCATTAGAGGCTCCTAACGCTGGTTTTGGCCGCCCGCTGGTATTTGGAGTCAGTGATTAAAGGGTCTAACGCTCACTTTTCAGCCGCGACTTTTCCATACCGCAGATCCCCCTACGCCATTTGCGTATCCTATCTTTTCAATGGGATCTTCCTAACGCCGGTATTTAGAGTCGTTTCTGAAGTGAGCGTTAGAGCTCTAACGACAAAACTCCAGCCGCCTGAAAAAAGCAGGAGTTAAGAGCTTTCTGGGCTAACGCCGGTTCATAAAGCTCTTAACTACTGTACCCTAAAGTACACTAACACCTATAAACTACCTATGTACTCCTAAACCGAGGTCCCCCCACATCGCCGCCACTCGATTAAAATATTTTAACCCTAATCTGCCGACCGCCACCTACGTTATACTTATGTACCCCTAATCTGCTGCCCCTAACCCCGCCGACCCCTGTATTACATTTATTAACCCCTAACCTGCCCCCCACAACGTCGCCGCCAGCTACTTAAAATAATTAACCCCTAATCTTCCGACCGCAAAGCGCCGCCACCTACGTTATCCCTATGTACCCCTAATCTGCTGCCCCTAACACCGCCGACCCCTAGATTATATTTATTAACCCCTAATCTGCCCCCCTCAACGTCGCCGACACCTGCCTACACTTATTAACCCCTAATCTGCCGAGCGGACCGCACCGCTACTATAATAAAGTTATTAACCCCTAACCCGCCTCACTAACCCTATCATAAATAGTATTAACTACTAATCTGCCCTCCCTAACATCGCCGACACCTAACTTAAATTATTAACCCCTAATCTGACGACCGGAGCTCATCGCTATTCTAATAAATGTATTAACCCCTAAAGCTAAGTCTAACCCTAACACTAACACCCCCCTAACTTAAATATAATTTACATCTAACGAAATTAATTAACTCTTATTAAATAACTTATTCCTATTTAAAGCTAAATACTTACCTGTAAAATAAATCCTAATATAGCTACAATATAAATTATAATTATATTATAGCTATTTTAGGATTAATATTTATTTTACAGGCAAATTTGTAATTATTTTAACCAGGTACAATAGCTATTAAATAGTTAAGAACTATTTAATAGTTACCTAGTTAAAATAATAACAAATTTACCTGTAAAATAAATCCTAACCTAAGATATAATTAAACCTAACACTACCCTATCAATAAATTAATTAAATAAACTACCTACAATTACCTACAATTAACCTAACACTACACTATCAATAAATTAATTAAACACAATTCCTACAAATAAATACAATTAAATAAACTAGCTAAAGTACAAAAAATAAAAAAGAACTAAGTTACAAAAAATAAAAAAATATTTACAAACATAAGAAAAATATTACAACAATTTTAAACTAATTACACCTACTCTAAGCCCCCTAATAAAATAACAAAGCCCCCCAAAATAAAAAATTCCCTACCCTATTCTAAATTAAAAAAGTTAAAAGCTCTTTTACCTTACCAGCCCTGAACAGGGCCCTTTGCGGGGCATGCCCCAAGAATTTCAGCTCTTTTGCCTGTAAAAGAATAAATACAATACCCCCCCCCAACATTACAACCCACCACCCACATACCCCTAATCTAACCCAAACCCCCCTTAAATAAACCTAACACTAAGCCCCTGAAGATCTTCCTACCTTGTCTTCACCATCCAGGTTCACCGATCCGTCCTGAAGAGCTCCTCCGATGTCCTGATCCAAGCCCAAGCGGGGGGCTGAAGAGGTCCATGATCCGGTCAAAGTCTTCATCCAAGCGGGGCAGAAGAGGATCTTCCATCCAATTGAAGTCATCATCCAGGCGGCATCTTCTATGGTCTTCCATCCGGATCGAAGCGGCAGGATCCTGAAGACCTCCAGCGCGGAACAACCATCCGGCCCGACGACTGAACGACGAATGACTGTTCCTTTAAGGGACATCATCCAAGATGGCGTCCCTCGAATTCCGATTGGCTGATAGGATTCTATCAGCCAATCGGAATTAAGGTAGGAATTTTCTGATTGGCTGATGGAATCAGCCAATCAGAATCAAGTTCAATCCGATTGGCTGATCCAATCAGCCAATCAGATTGAGCTCGCATTCTATTGGCTGATCGGAACAGCCAATAGAATGCGAGCTCAATCTGATTGGCTGATTGGATCAGCCAATCGAATTGAACTTGATTCTGATTGGCTGATTCCATCAGCCAATCAGAAAATTTCTACCTTAATTCCGATTGGCTGATAGAATCCTATCAGCCAATCGGAATTCGAGGGACGCCATCTTGGATGACGTCCCTTAAAGGAACAGTCATTCGTCGTTCAGTCGTCGGGCCGGATGGATGTTCCGCGCTGGAGGTCTTCAGGATCCTGCCGCTTCGATCCGGATGGAAGACCATAGAAGATGCCGCCTGGATGATGACTTCAATCGGATGGAAGATCCTCTTCTGCCCCGCTTGGATGAAGACTTTGACCGGATCATGGACCTCTTCAGCCCCCCGCTTGGGCTTGGATCAGGACATCGGAGGAGCTCTTCAGGACGGATCGGTGAACCTGGATGGTGAAGACAAGATAGGAAGATCTTCAGGGGCTTAGTGTTAGGTTTATTTAAGGGGGGTTTGGGTTAGATTAGGGGTATGTGGGTGGTGGGTTGTAATGTTGGGGGGGGGGTATTGTATTTATTCTTTTACAGGCAAAAGAGCTGAAATTCTTGGGGCATGCCCCGCAAAGGGCCCTGTTCAGGGCTGGTAAGGTAAAAGAGCTTTTAACTTTTTTAATTTAGAATAGGGTAGGGAATTTTTTATTTTGGGGGGCTTTGTTATTTTATTAGGGGGCTTAGAGTAGGTGTAATTAGTTTAAAATTGTTGTAATATTTTTCTTATGTTTGTAAATATTTTTTTATTTTTTGTAACTTAGTTCTTTTTTATTTTTTGTACTTTAGCTAGTTTATTTAATTGTATTTATTTGTAGGAATTGTGTTTAATTAATTTATTGATAGTGTAGTGTTAGGTTAATTGTAGGTAATTGTAGGTAGTTTATTTAATTAATTTATTGATAGGGTAGTGTTAGGTTTAATTATATCTTAGGTTAGGATTTATTTTACAGGTAAATTTGTTATTATTTTAACTAGGTAACTATTAAATAGTTATTAACTATTTAATAGCTATTGTACCTGGTTAAAATAATTACAAAGTTGCCTGTAAAATAAATATTAATCCTAAAATAGCTATAATATAATTATAATTTATATTGTAGCTATATTAGGATTTATTTTACAGGTAAGTATTTAGCTTTAAATAGGAATAAGTTATTTAATAAGAGTTAATTAATTTCGTTAGATGTAAATTATATTTAAGTTAGGGGGGTGTTAGTGTTAGGGTTAGACTTAGCTTTAGGGGTTAATACATTTATTAGAATAGCGGTGAGGTCCGCTCGGCAGATTAGGGGTTAATAATTGAAGGTAGGTGTCGGCGATGTTAGGGAGGGCAGATTAGGGGTTAATACTATTTATGATAGGGTTAGTGAGGCGGATTAGGGGTTAATAACTTTATTATAGTAGCGCTCAGGTCCGCTCGGCAGATTAGGGGTTAATAAGTGTAGGCAGGTGGAGGCGACGTTGAGGGGGGCAGATTAGGAGTTAATAAATATAATATAGGGGTCGGCGATGTTAGGGCAGCAGATTAGGGGTACATAGGGATAACGTAGGTTGCGGCGGTTTACGGAGCGGCAGATTAGGGGTTAAAAAAAATATGCAGGGGTCAGCGATAGCGGGGGCGGCAGATTAGGGGTTAATAAGTGTAAGGTTAGGGGTGTTTAGACTCGGGGTACATGTTAGAGTGTTAGGTGCAGACGTAGGAAGTGTTTCCCCATAGGAAACAATGGGGCTGCGTTAGGAGCTGTACGCTGCTTTTTTGCAGGTGTTAGGTTTTTTTTCAGCTCAAACAGCCCCATTGTTTCCTATGGGAGAATCGTGCACGAGCACGTTTTTGAGGCTGGCCGAGTCCGTAAGCAACTCTGGTATTGAGAGTTGCATTTGCGGTAAAAATGCTCTACGCTCCTTTTTTGGAGCCTAACGCAGCATTTGTTTGAACTCTCGATACCAGAGTTAAATTTATGGTGCGGCCAGAAAAAAGCCTGCGGAGCGTTAACAGCCCTTCTACCGCCGAACTCCAAATCTAGGCCATATTGTGCTGTCTTCTAAACATTGCTTTTTGCTTTTTATCCTCACATTGAAATACACAGTCCAAGTTGTTTGTTCGAGTTAATAAATATTATGTAGATGTCGGCGATGTTGGGGGCAGCAGATTAGGGGTTCATAGCGATAATGTAGGTGGCATCGGTGTCCGGAGCATCAGATTAGGGGTTAATTGTGTAATGCAGTTGTCAGCGATAGCGGGAGCGGCAGATTAGGGGTTAATAAGTGTAAGGTAAGGGGTGTTTAGACTCGAGGTTCATGTTAGGGTGTTAGGTGCAGACTTAGAAAGTGTTTCCCCATAGGAAACAATGAGGCTGCGTTGGGAGCTTAACGCTGCTTTTTTGCAGGTGTTAGGTTTTTTTTCAGCCCAAACTGCCCCATTGTTTCTTACGGGGGAATCGTGCACGAGCACGTTTTGCCAGCTTACCGCTACCGTAAGCAACGCTGGTATTGAGGGTTGAAGTGGCGCTACATTAGGCTCAACGCTCCCTTTTTGGAGCCTAACGCAGCCCTTCAGACAACTCTAAATACCAGCGTTGTTTGGAAGCAGCGGTAGGAAAAAAAGCTGCGTTAGCTACGCGGGTCTTTACCGACAAAACTCTAAATCTAGCTGATTGTATTGTAATGAACACACTTTTTTGTCCCTTTATTGTAACTATATTGTCACTTGTTATAGACTTTATATCCATACACGCTTATTTACCTTGGTCATTATAAGCTATATCTGATTTTCTTAGTACCCCTTTTTCTCTTCAAGGTTTTTTCCAGTCTCTATCCTCTCTCAGGCTAGGACACTTTTTAATACTATTGACTTACCTTATGAGTGTCTTATAACATTTGGGACACTGTTATCTAGTACCCCTTTATTTCTACTTTCTTTAGTATACTTAAGCCTCTTTTGGGGCGCTCCTTCACACATCTTATAATTTCCAATTATCCATCTGTACAATTTTGTTAGGCTATTGTCCAAATGGAATGAGCCTGTACACTTTTTCGCAATATTGGCACTGTCCCCCTATTTCTGTATTATTGTCAGTAAGAATGAGCACTGGCACGCTAGTACCCTTGAGAAGATGCCTTCATTCCTTGAGTGCCGAAATTATGGCCAGTAATTCCCTGTCGTCAATTTCATAATTGCACTCCTCTGGAGACAATTTCTTAGAGAAGAAACCACACGGATGCAAGGAACCGTCAGGCGTAGAACGTTGAGACAAGAGTGCACCTACTCCAGTCTCAGATGCATGGACCTCAAGAACGAAAGGCAGGACAGGGTTAGGATGAGCCAGAACTGGAGTGGCAGTAAAGGCAGTCTTAAGACTATCAAAGGCCTTAATTGCAGTAGGTGACCAATGGAGTGGATCATTCTCTTTACGGGTCATGTCTGTGATATTTTCCGGGGATGAGGATAAACCACCCAAGGTCTGTCCCCGACAGGACCTTAGGTGTGAGCATTTCCCGGCCGTGTAGGACAAGACTTCAAAAGGTGGCCCTGTAACCCACAATAGAGGCAGAGCCCCTCCCTCCTCCTAAAGGCCCTCTCCGCCGTGGAGAGACGCATGAATCCCAACTGCATCGGCTCAGCAGTACTTGGTGACTCGGGAACAGGAGGCATGGGAGGAGAGGGAGGCATGGGTGGGAACGAACACGTAGGAGACAACGGAACAGGAGGCTTCCGCAAGCGCTCCTTGAAAGAGGGACTCTCACTTAGTCTGATGTCAATTAGGATCAAAAAAGACACCAATGCCTTGAGATCTTCTGGTAAATCTCTGGCAGCAACTTTGTCTTTAATAGCATCAGAGAGCCCATGAAAGAAGGCGGCAACAAGGGCTTTATTGTTCCAACCTACCTCTGCGGCAAGCGTAGGGAACTCAATGGCATACTGAGCAACAGATCTTGTATCTTGCTGAATAGACATGAGTCGTTTAGCAGCAGAGGAGAAGCGAGACGGAACATCAAATACCCTTCGAAAGGAGGCCACAAATTCAGGGTAATTTGAAATCACAGGTTTATTAGTCTCCCATAAGGGATTAGCCCAGGCAAGAGCTGTGTCAGAGAGTAACGAGATGAGAAATCCCACCTTAGCTCTGTCAGAGGGAAACGCCTGAGGTAACATCTCAAAGTAAATGCCCACCTGGTTCAAAAACCCTCTGCAGTGATTAGGATCGCCTCCATATCGCTGAGGTAGAGGTGCAGAACCGGACATGCTCCTGGTAGGACTAGGTGCAGCAGCGGAAACAGTAGCAGCCATAACTTGCGGGACACTTTGGTCCAAATGTGCTGTGCGAGTCAGCAGGGTTTGCAGGGCTAGTGCAAATTGATCCAAGCGGTGATCCTGTTCATCCATCCTGGAAATTATGGTAGGTAAAGGTGGATTATTAGCACCATTAGGATTCATGGCCCTTGCGTAATGTCAGGGCCCTTGTGTAATGTCAGGATGCCAGGAATCAGACTGAGACGAGAAGTGCAAAAATAATCACACCTTTATTAATAGCAAAAAAATAATAAAAAGTCCACAAGTCAAATAGCAAGCCAGGAATCAAAACCAGAGCTGGTAGTCAGACGAGCCGAGTCAGGAGCCAAAGCTAATAGTCAGACGAGCCGAGTCAGGAGCCAAAGCGAGTAGTCAGACAAGTCGGAATCAGGAACAAGGAGAACAGCAGAGTCAGGAACAAGCCAGGGATCAGGAACCAGGAGGGACGTCAGACAGCCAGGTAATACACAGGAGCTCTCACAAACAGGTCTGAGACAACGCAAAAGCAAAGCATACTGAACAGAGGCCCTTTAACTAATAAGTGATGAAATCACAATTCTGAGACTGCATCCTATCTCACACGGATGATGTACACCAGTCTGGCCATAAAAGGAAGTGCAGGAAATGAGCAGCATCACACAGTATGCACCAGAGTCAGCAAGAGAGGTGAGTAAAATGGCTGCCAGCAGCACATGGCAAACAAAACAGGGAAAAAACCCTGACAATCATTTAATATCGCTGTTGTATTTTATTTCTAGAGCTTTTTGCTTCATTTGAGACCTAGACAGGCATTCCTTTACTGATTGATTCTTGTTTTCATGTTTACTCACTGGTCTGTTGATTTTTCGCAGTAACGTTCCTAGAAATGTTGTTGTTCTATGGCGGTTATAACCACCTTGTAGTTACAGAGTAAATAGGAAACCAAATATTTATTGTGATCAAGTTATCTTTCACCAGCTGAGTAGGGGATGATATTCACATTAATGCTTTAAATTACCATTTTGAGCTAGATTGAACTGTTACATCATGCCATGCTTTTCAAAGTGTAGTAGTGTGAGCCCTTTTTATTACTCAGTCTCTACTCTTACCAGTGGGCTTGTTAGGAGCAGTGATTCAAGTATCAAGTTTCTTTTAGTCTCTTCTGATAGCGTCCTTAACTTGTTTCACTTTTGGCCTTTTTTGGCGTCAAGAAGTGGTTAAAGAGCAAGTGGATTGAATATAGGAAGTTAAGCAGCCTGTCAGTTTTTCTGTAAAAAGGTGTTGGTTCTGAAACGACCAAGAGGTTTTTGTGTAAAATATTGAAGGACCCAGAAGTGTCTGGATGTGTTTGTGTGGAAAACACTTAAAGATGTGTATATCTCTAAATTAGACATGGATCCGGGTTTTTTTCTGTTAAAAGTGTTGGTTTTGAAAGGACCCAGATGTTTTTGTGTAAAAAAATAGTGGATCCAGAAGTGTCTGGATGCGTTTGTGTGGAAAACACTTAAATTTGTGTATATCTGTATAAATTATACATGGATCCGGTAGGATCCGGCTGTTTTTCTGTAAAAAAGTGTTGGTTCTGAAAAGACCCAGATGTTTTTGTGTACAAAATTGGTGGATTCAGAAGTGTCTGGGTGTGTTTGTGTGGAAAACACATACATTTGTGTATCGCTGTCTAAATTAGACATGGATCCGGCAGTTTTTCTGTAAAAAGGTGTTGGTTCTGAACCGACTCAGAGGTTTTTGTGTAAAATATTGGAGGACCCAGAAGTGTCTGGATGTGTTTGTGTGGAAAACACTTAAAGATGTGTATATCTGTCTAAATTAGACATGGATCCGGCAGGATCCGGGTTTTTTGCTGTTAAAAGTGTTGGTTTTGAAAGGACCCAGATGTTTTTGTGTAAAAAATGGTGGCTCCAGAAGTGTCTAGATGCGTTTGTGTGGAAAACACTTAAATTTGTGTATATCTGTCTAAATTATACATGGATCCGGTAGGATCCGACTGTTTTTCTGTAAAAAAAAGTGTTGGTTCTGAAAGGACCCAGATCTTTTTGTGTAAAAAATTGGTGGAAACAGAAGTGTCTAGATGAGTTTGTGTGGAAAACACTTACATTTGTGTATATCTGCCTAAATTAGACATTGATCTGGCAGGATCTGGCTGTTTTTCTGTAAAAATGTGTTGGTCCTGAAAGGACCCAGATGTTTTTGTGTAAAAAATTGGTGGAACCAGAAGTGTCTAGATGTGTTTGTGTGGAAAACACTTAAATTTGTGTATATCTGTCTAAATTAGACATGGATCCGGCTGTTTTTCTGTAAAAAAAAGTGTTGGTTCTGAAAGGATCCAGATGTTTTTGTGTAAAAAATTGGTGGATTCAGAAGTGTCTGGATGTGTTTGTGTGGAAAACACTTACATTTGTGTATCGCTGTCTAAATTAGACATGGATCCGGCAGTTTTTCTGTAAAAAGGTGTTGGTTCTGAAACGACCCAGAGGTTTTTGTGTAAAATATTGGAGGACCCAGAAGTGTCTGGATGTGTTTGTGTGGAAAACACTTAAAGATGTGTATATCTGTCTAAATTAAGACATGTATCCGGCGGTTTTTCTTATTAAAAAGTGTTGATTTTGAAAGGACCCAGATCTTTTTGTGTAAAAAAAAAATGGTGGATACAGAAGTGTCTGGATGTGTTTGTGTGGAAAACACTTAATATTTGTGTATATCTGTCTAAATTAGACATGCATCTGGCAGGTTCCGGCTTTTACCTACAACCCATTTTGCCCTATTGATGTCTTCCAGATCACACTATGGGTCAACAGAATTTTTTTTAAAAATTTAACAATCCATTAGCAGACATCCCAACCTGCAAAAACTAATTTCAGGGAGGTGGCTTCACCCGGTACTGCGCCGCCACCACCCCCTCCCAGTTATATATTGGACACCTTGAAACCCTAAATAAGATAGAGACTTTTCATTAAAGTAGCTTCCCGCTTAAAGGGACATTAAACCCAATTTTTTTCTTTCATGATTCAGATAGAGAATACCATTTTAAACAACTTTCTAATTTACTTATATAATCTAATTTGCTTCATTCTCTTGATATTCTTTCCTGAAAAGCATATCTAGATATGCTCAGTAGCTTCTGATTGGTGGCTGCACGTATGTGCCTCATGTGATTGGCTCACCACTGCGCATTGCTATTTCTTTAACAAAAGATATCTAAAGAATGAAGCAAATTAGATAATAGAAGTAAATTGGGATGTTGTTTAAAATTGTATTCTCTGTCTTACTCATGAAAGAAAATGTTTGGATTTAATGTCCCTTTAAGTCACATAAAAAAAAAAAAAGTAGCTTCATTGCACAACCACATACAACAAACATATTTTCCAGTGACGCTTGTTGAATGCATAAATATTTTAGAATACAAAGTTTAATTACATGCAGTAAATAAGATAGTATTTGTATTTTATTTTATTAAAATCCTTGGGAGCTTTTTGATTACTGTTGCATGCTTTGAGGGTTCTACAACCCAGCAACTAAAGGCATTCCTTAAAGAAACACTTTTCCGGATTTGGGCCACATTGGATCATGGTACTTGGAGTTTCAAGGAGATTGAATTCCATTTGCTGGCATCAGGGAGCCGCTATTACAATCAGGGAGACTCCCTGAACTTCAGGGATAGTTGGGATGTCAGTCTGCATTAGTGCAAATCTATTCCAGTGTCGTTATGTAATGTTCTATACACATACATAGTCAGTGGACGCATATCTAAAGAGAGACCAATGTGGATACCTTAGTTATGTTTCGGCGACTATTTGAAAGCCATCATCAGATATGCAAATGTGCGCATAGTGAAATTACATTAAAGGGACAGTCTAGGCCAAAATAAACGTTCATGATTCAGATAGAGCATGTAATTTTAAACAATTTTCCAATTTACTTTTATCACCAATTTTGTTTTGTTCTCTTGGTATTCTTAGTTGAAAGCTTAACCTAGGAGGTTCATATGCTAATTTCTTAGACCTTGAAGCCCACCTCTTTTCAGATTGCATTTTAACAGTTTTTCACCACTAGAGGTGTTAGTTCATGTATTTCATATAGATAACACTGTGCTCGTGCACGTGAAGTTATCTGGGAGCAGGCACTGATTGGCTAGACTGCAAGTCTGTCAAAAGAACTGAAAAAAGGGGCAGTTTGCAGAGGCTTAGATACAAGATAATCACAGAGGATAAAAGTTTATTATTATAACTGTGTTGGTTATGCAAAACTGGGGAATGGGTAATAAAGGGATTATCTATCTTTTAAAACAATAAAAAATTCTGGTGTAGACTGTCCCTTTAACAAATTTATAGGGATTCACCTGCTCATGTACTCTATCATTAATTTAATAGTCTGACGTCAAACAAATGTTTAACCATGTTTTCTTGCAAAGGACTTTAGCTTCCAACAATTGAAGCAGTACCCCACACAGCCCACAGGATGCTGTGACGCATGTACGTGATTTACGTAGTTACGTCACTAATCCGGAAGCGGCCAATGTCAGAGTTCTGTACGGGTCACGCTGCTTTTATAGAGGAGTCTGAGCTGCAACAAGGTTGGTTTAATTCGGACCGGTTTTCTTTCAGAGGTTGTTGCCATAGTAATGTTAATAAAAAGGAACTTTTGTGACCGCTGCAGATCTGTGTATTTTTCTCTCTGGCACTGGCAGTATTGTATAAGCATGAGTTAGTGGTTCTATAACAGCGTAACAAATAGTGATACACTATATTGTAAGGGAGATTAAGTAGCAAGTTATTCTGTTGTTATCGGTGCAGTGTAAGCACAGGTACCTCACCAGAGTATCGCATAGAAACAGCCCGGCAACCTCAACAGTGTATAATAAAACATCATAGTGTAGTAGTAGCAGCCTACTAACCTCACCTGTAGTGACCGTTGTTGTAATTGCCGATCACCAGTTTTGACACAACACCGCCTTCTCATCTCCCTTATCGTTTTAGCTGCAACCTGACAATCTTTCCTTTTAGTGGCAGAAGTTTCCTCATCTAATCTGTCATAGCAGAACCTGGCACCCTCAGCAGTTATATATGAAACGTATCTAATTGTTTTGATACAGTCTGCTAACCTCACCTGTTACTGTATGTGCAGACTGCTCACCTCACTTGACAGTGTAAGCCACTATCTTAAAGGGACAGTCTACTTTTTAAAAGATAGCTAATCCCTTTATTACCCATTCCCCAATTTTTCATAACCATCACTTTTATATTAATATACATTTTTACCTCTGTGATTACCTGCCCCTTATCTCACTTCTTTTGAAAGACATGCATTTTAGCCAATCAGTGCTGACTTAAATAACTGCGGGAGTGAGCACAATGTTGAATATTTGACACACATGAACTAGCCGTGTCTAACTGTCAAAATGCACTGAGATAAGAGGCAGTTCAACGGCTTAGAAATTAGCATATCAACCTACCTAGGTTAAGTTTCCACAAAGAATACCAAGAGAACAAAGCAAATTGGATGATAAAAGTAAATTGGAAAGTTGTTTAAAATTGCATGCCCTAACTGAATCATGTAAGTTTAATTTTTGACTAGACTGTCACTTTAATGTCCCTCCATTTTCTATTAGTTCCTATTTGTGTATCCTTGTGTCTGTTCATACCACCCCTATTTAGACTTGCATGAGGATTTTTACCTTTCAGTGCATGTTTAACCCTTTAACGACGCATGTCGCACACAACCTGGTCTTTAAAGACCAGCGACGCAACGTACCCTGTACGACATCAGGGTTTAAAGCGGCTGGATACGCTTTCAAGGTATTGCTGTGATGCCTCGATATTGAGGCATCACTGCAATACCTTTTTTCCAAAACCGATGCAGAGAGAGCCACTCTGTGGCCCTCTCTGCACCGGTAGTGATGGGCCCGATCGTTGGTGGGTGGGAGCAGCTGCAGGGAGGCAGGTGGGCGGCCCATCGCTACCCGGCATCCGGTTCCTGAATGTGGAATGTGCATGCCGGGAGCGTGCGGGGGGCCTGCAGGGAGCGTGCGATTGCGCAACAACCGCTGCCACCAATGAAAGAGTGAATGAGACACAGGGAGAGGGGGGGGGGGGGAAATAACCATCAAAAGAATCTGGGAGTTGGAGAGGGATGAGGGTATTGATGGGGGGCAGCTACACTACAGAAAAAATTTAGTTACATAAAAAAAAAATTAAAAAAACATTTTTGGGAGGCAAATTGGGTACTAGCAGACAGCTGCCAGTACCCAAGATGGCAGCAAATAGGTAGTGGGCAAGGGTTATAGAGCTGTTTGGGGGGGGATCAGAGAGGTTGGGGGCTAAGGGGGGGTCCATCACAGTTAGACAGATATTTAAAAAAAAAAAAGCCTTTTATTTTAGTACTGACAGACTTTCTGCCAGTACTTAAGATGGCGGGGACAATTGTGGGGTGGGGGAGGGAAGAGAGATGTTTGGGAGGGATCAGGGGGTGGGACGTGTCAGGTGGGAGGCTGATCTCTACACTAAAGCTAAAATTAACCCTGCAAGATCCCTACAAGCTATCTAATTAACCCCTGCACTGCTGGGCATAATACACGTGTGATGCGCAGCAGCATTTAGCGGCCTTCTAATTACCAAAAAGCAACGCCAAAGCCATATATGTCTGCTATTTCTGAACAAAGGGGATCCCAGAGAAGCATTTACAACCAGTTATGCCATAATTGCACAAGTTGTTTGTAAATAATTTCAGTGAGAAACCTAAAATTGTGAAAAATTTAACATTTTTTTTTATTTGATCGCATTTGGCAGTGAAATGGTGGCATGAAATATACCAAGATGGGCCTAGATCAATACTTGGGGTTGTCTACTACACTACACTAAAGCTAAAATTAACCCTAGAAGCTCTTAACCCCTTCACTGCTGGGCTTAATACACGTGTGGTGCGCAGTGGCATTTAGCAGCCTTCTAATTGCCAAAAAGCAACACCAAAGCCATATATGTCTGCTATTTCTGAACAAAGAGGATCCCAGAGAAGCATATACAACCATTTATGCCATAATTGCACAAGTTGTTTGTAAATAATTTCAGTGAGAAACCTAAAGTTTGTGAAAAAATTTGTGAAAAAGTGAACGATTTTTTTTATTTGATCGCATTTGGCGGTGAAATGGTGGCATGAAATATACCAAAATGGGCCTTGATCAATATATTGGGATGTCTTCTAAAAAAAAATATATACATGTCAAGGGATATTCAGGTATTCCTGAAAGATATCAGTGTCCCAATGTAACTAGCGCTAATATTGAAAAAGAGTGGTTTGGATATAGCAAAGTGCTACTTGTATTTATTGCCCTATAACTTACAAAAAAAGCAAAGAAAATGTAAACATTGGGTATTTCTAAACTCAGGACAAAATTTAGAAACTATTTAGCATGGGTGTTTTTTGGTGGTTGTAGATGTGTAACAGATTTTGGGGGTCAAAGTTAGAAAAAGTGTGTTTTTTTTCATTTTTTCCTCATATTTTATAATTTATTTTTAGTAAATTATAAGGTATGATGAAAATAATGTTATATTTAGAAAGTCCGTTTAATGGTGAGAAAAACAGTATATAATATGTGTGGGTACAGTAAATGAGTAAGAGGAAAATTACAACTAAACACAAACACTGCAGAAATGTAAAAAAAGCCCTGGTCTTTAAGGGAAAGAAATTGAAAAATGGCCTTGTCCTTAAGGGGTTAATCGTTAGTAATCAATTTTCAGATAATAGACAGCTCACGTTTTCCTGACCTCCAATCAATGCAGCAGTAACTATTCCCCAATCTGACCATACAGTGCTGCTCACCGGTCAATATCTGTTCATTCTTAAGTGTCCACTCAGCCATTATTATTCATCCACAAAATAAGTGTCACTGACATTACAGATTTGCAGCCTTTTATTCATACATGAAAATGGTAAAACTCTTTATTGTGAGTAACAACCAGGCAAAAAACAGTCCTAAGAAAAACAAATATTTCTATACAGTAATACATCCTGTTAACAAAAAAAAACAGAGAGACAGACAGAGAAAATATAAGAAACCTATTGCTGGAACACATCTCCAAGCTATATAAATTAGGATCATGTGAATATATTTTCTTGCCACATTTACAGTCAGAATATATTTATGGTAAAGGAAATATCACACTTATGATAACCGGAATCAATGGATGTCCATTTCGTGTAACTGAAAGAAAAAAATATTGTGTATATGAAATATTTAGGTAATAATTACTCTTGTGCTTTTATTTCACTAGGTACGCTATAGAAAATTGCACACAATTTTTTTATTTCTTTAAAATATGTATGACATGGTTTTCAAAATATTGGGTACTTGTGCAAACTAATTAAGTTACAGAAAGCAAACAAAAAACAAAAACGCTGAAATGAATGTTTAAGTGGCGTTATTGAAAAAAAAAAATCAGCACACTGGTGAAGGGTTTGCATTACAGGTTGGGGTTTAATAAATAGAAAAGTAAGCAGAGCTGGGTCAATTTGAATATTCAATAACATTTATATGTTTAAAAAAATTGTGTCCAGAAGTTCTGGAGAACAGGGTATTCCCACCATATATGAATCATATTATAACAATTAGCACTTGGAAAGAGAATCCTGCATGATGTATTTCTACAACTTGACATGAGTGCATTGACCGATTAAAGTTTTAAATATTAATTATTATCTTGGAAACTTAAAGGAACAGTAAAGTCAAAATTAAACTTTTTTTATTTTTTATTAAGGTTTATCTTAGGGCGTACTACAAAATATAATACAGAAAAGCCATTACAGTGTGGGAACTACATTGGAGAAGATACAGCAAATTTAGTGTAAGAGTAAAACAGAAGTATTACTGCTTTTCACTATTACAGAAAAAATAAATAAATATATACTTCATATACAGTAATGGTATTTAAATAATATGCCAATACAAATCGAAAGCCTCCGAACCGCTCGTGAGGCCACTTTTGGACCTTCTGAATTTCTAAAACACTCATAATAGCGGTGGGTATACTGAAAACAAGAGACTACTAAGATAACAAGGACTATAAATAGGTAAAATATATAGAATTTAAATTTTAATAGAATCACAATTGAAAAGAGGGATATATTTAAAATGTGTACGATGGACAAGTGTATGATGTGTTAATAAGAAAGCGCATTTGGTTTAAAGTGCAGATAATTGATAGTGCTAATAATTTAAAGTGCAGATAATTGATAGTGCTAATAATTTAAAGTGCAGATAATTGATAGTGCTAATAATTTAAAGTGCAGAGTTCATATAAAAAACAAAAAAACAGCGCTGTTATAAATAAAAAAGAAAAAAAGACTGTGGCCACAATCTAAAAAGTTAAAACCAATTTGGCATGAGCGTATGATAGGATGATAAAAAAATAGGATGAATAAAAAATAATAATTATAAAGCCGGCATATTGGTGTTCACTAGGCATCCACTACAAGGAGGAATAATGATGTTGGATTCAGGTACAGACCAACGTTAGCATTAGTCCCCACCAGTGTTCCCTCTAAGGCCAGTTTTGTGTGCGGCCCAGCAGTGAAACAGTTAATTAGGCAACCACACCCTGCAATTAGCAAACACTACACAATGCAAATGGCAAGGTATGGTTTTCTTGTTAACTGTTTCACTGCTGGGCTACACACAAAACTGTCCTTAGAGGGAACACTGGTCCCCACTCCTCTTCTTACCGGACCTCCGTATGATTTACAGTCCTGCTCATGTGTTCATACAGACCGATGGCTCAGGATTCTGATAGTTACTTTGTTCAGGGCTCTGGCGTCTGAACACAAAGCTTTCTGATCACGTGACTGATTGTAAACTCCGTGATTGGCTGTCATACGGGTAACCTCAAAGGGAGTTCCAGGGGGTTCCTGTAGCAGTATTGTTGATAGTAAAATTAAATACCAATTTTTTCTGAGTATTGGGGTAGCATATAGGTAACCAGGGGAGAATGTATAGACTATTCCTGTTTGTAAAAGAGTTGCCAGTCCTATGAATTAGGGTCCGGTATCTGTCCCGGTGTTACAAGGGGCCAGTTTTCATTAACGGGACGAGGCTCACCTCCCAGTATGTGTCTATCTCCAAGAGTCAGGAGTGAATGAACAGCGTAGACCACACCACCTATTCTGACATAGGACCCTCTCTGTTTCTCGGGTTTGACCGCTTCTGCTGCTTGGGTGCCACATAGAAAAGCAGTCACATCTGTGAGATTGGGAAAGGCCTCTGCTCTCTCCTTAGGTTTGGATACCAACAGCACTTCAGTATCGGATGATTTCGGGTCACTATTCTGGTCTCCGGAGACCACAAGTTTCCTCCGCTTATGTTCCGGTGAGAGTAGGGATTTTTCAAATGCGTTGCCAGCATACTCTATCTGGCTATAGGAATTGGGGAGTCTTTGTACTGACCGGAGATATCAGGGAAGGTGAAGATTCACGGGTATAATCCCAAAGTGGCTTGTCGGTGGTAGCGGGTAGCACTCCCTCGGTAGGTTGCGGCAGAAGGAAACATTTGTGCAGCTCTTCTTCCAAGTTCCTGTAGGAATCCAGTATGAACTGGGCCATCTTATTCTCCCATCTGTCAAGGGCCTCCATTTGCCAAACAAATTTCAGATGTCTCTGCTTCAAGAACTCTGGACCAACATATATCCGGGATTACCGGGGGGGGGGGGGGGGGGGGGTAGATGAAGGTCTGAGCATTTCAGTTTACTTCTATTATTTAATTTGTTAATTATTCATATATCCTTTGTTGAAGAAATAGCAATGCACATGGGTGAGCCAATCACACAAGGAATCTGTGCAGCCACCAATTAGCAGTCACTGAGCCTATTTAGATATGCTTTTCAACAAAGGATTTTAAAAGAATGTAGCAAATAAGTTAATAAAAGTAAATTGGTAAGTTGTTTAAAATTCCTTGCTCTTTCTAAATCATAAAGTTAAAAATGTGGGTTTCATGTCCCTTTAACTGTTTTGGGAAACAAAAAAATGTCACAAAGCACATAAAAAATGCATTACAAAGTACATTTACACTCATAATAACACCATCTAATAATAGTTTCGGCTGAGGGGATTGAACTTTGCACTGGATAACACTCATCTAGGATTTAAAGGGACCCTAAAGTAAAAACTTTCATGATTCAGATATGGCATGTAATTGTAAAGAGCTTTCTAGTTTACTTCTGTCGTGTAAATGTGCTTTGTTCTATTGGTTTCCTTTGTTGAAGAGTAAACCTAGGTGGGCTTAAGAACCTTAAGAGCGTACACATATCTTTACCACTCTATGACTATCTTTGTATAACATTACTACAACAAAGGATACCAAAAAGAACAAAGCAAATTTAATAATGAAAGTAAAATAGAGTAAAAGTAATATAATTTGCTCTTTTTAGACCATTAAAGTTTAATTTTGACTTTACTGTTCCTTTAATTATATTTTAAAGGGGACAGTCTAGTCCAAAATAACTTTCATGATTCAGATAGATAATGTAATTTTAAAAAAATCTCCAATTTACTTTTATCACTGATTTTGCTTTGTTCTCTTGATATTCTTAGTTGATAGCTAAACCCTAGGAGGTTCGTATGCTAATTTCTAAGCCCTTGAAGGCCGCCTATTCGCATTTTGACAGTTTTTCACCACTAGAGGGTGTTAGTTCATGTGTGTCATATAGATAACACTGCTCACACACATGGAGTTCAGATGAGCCAGCTCTGATTGGCTAAAATGGGTGGCTGTCAAAAGAACTGAAATAAGGGGGCAGTTTGCAGAGGCTTAGATACAAGGTAATCACAGAGGTAAAAAGTATATTATTATAACTGTGTTGGTTGTCCAAAACTAGGGAATGAGTAATACAAAGATTAGCTATCTTTTTAAACAATACAAATTCTGGTGTAGACTGTCCCTTTAAGTTAGGTTTCTCTTTCTTGTTACTTTAGGGGACAATAAAATGTATGTAAGATATTGGAACCAGACAAGGTGCTGGTGTATAGATATTAGACGTGCACTTTCAGATATTCATCATTCTTTTGTACATATGAATATGGCTGCTGGTTGCGGCATTCAGCTATTTTTGGAGTTTAATTTATTTGTATAATAGTGCAACACACTAAGATCTGTGCAAATCCAAATCAGTCTCTTAACCTCATAAATGTAATTAATGTAAATGTAAAGTTCTGTTGTTTTTTTTTCTTCAGCTACAAAGAACTGTCAACCCCCCCCCCCCCGCACCTCCCATCTCCACATGTTTTTTGAACAATAAAACATAAAAAGGCAGATTCAAATAATTAACATTTACATTTCCAATCTTTTCTCTTTGGATGCTTTAATGGGAGCCCTTTCTGTTTAGTCGGAGCTTTGCATTTTATTTATTTTTTTATTTATTAAATATCACTTAGTGTAGCATTTTATTTATATTAGTTTTGGCCCTTAAAGTCAATGTAAGTTTTGATGCAAAAGTGCCCGTTTTTTTAAAAATTTGATTAAAAACAGGGGCACTTTAATTCATCAAAATTTACATTTCACTCGTTGTGAAAAAATACTTACCTTTTAAACTTGACAGCCGCTCCAGATTCACCTGGTCGTCGCAAGCCATTTCTTACGTCAGAAATGATGGATCTGTCATCCTTCAATCACGGCTTCCCCCCCGGGGGAATCAGTGTCTGATTCAATGCCGTGATTGGAGGAAGCCGGATTCCTAATTTTAGACCCAGGAAGAGGCTTTGCGATGGGCGGAGGAAGCTGGAGCGGCTGTCAAAATTAAAAGGTTTTCACTTTAAGCATTTGCCTTAATGGCAATACATTTCTGAAAATAAGTGCACTTATGCTTTCTTATAGATATTGGATATAATGTGTTCTCTTTTTCAGACTTACCATGTTGCAGTGAGTGGATTGGAGCTGAAACACAGGGAGGATGACATGATATGATTGGCAGCTGACTCTGAGCTATTCACCATAAAA